>NC_057407.1:10145902-10256267 GCF_019320065.1 Cervus canadensis | reverse complement strand
CATGTCCACTGAGTTGCTGATGTTATCTAACCATCTCATCCTCTGCCACCCTCTTCTTCTTTTGCCTTCAATCCTTCCCAGCATCAGGGTCTTTTCCAATGAGTTCAACTGTTCAGGATGACAGCAGATCACACTAGCCCAGTCACTCACCTATTCCAAAAGTGAACTAGTATCTAGAGAAGTTATTAGACAACTGGCATGCTGTGAGACTCATGTGGACCAGAACAAGAGCCTAAGTCATCTCTGACCTATAATAGAGAACTAATGCCCAACTAAAGGCAGCAGGTACCAGCCAGAGGTAGCTGTAGAATTTCCATCTGTGGTATCATAGAAAGATATTGGTTTTTGTTCCAGTTTCCTGACACAGAGCTCCTAAAATTCTGAGAATTTCCTGAGTTTAAGAGTGATGAATCTTTTGTTTTAATGAGATGACTCTTGGTGGGCTCCTAGATAGCTTCAGGATGGCATCTGGTCAACATAAAACCAAGACTTCATTAGAAGCACGGAACTTTCGGCCTCATACCCTAACTTCCAGGGAATGGAAAAGGGAGAGGCAATTGGGTCAATCACCAATGGCCAATGAGTTAATCAATAATGTCTACATAACGGAACTGCATAAAAACCTCTAAATCATAAGATTTGGTGAATGTATCTACATTATAGGAGGGCGGTACACCACAACTTCATGGGACAGAGACTCTTACTCTTGGAACCCTTCCAGACCTAAATGCCTATCTACCTCTTCACCTGGTCCTTTATAAAAAACTGATTATTTCCCTGAGTCCTGTGAGCCATTCTAGCCAATTATCAAACCTGAAGAGGGCGTCGGATTATGGGAACCTCCAACAGAAGTATGGGTAACCTGTGATTGGTATCTGAAGTAAAGGCACGGTTGTGGGACTGAGCCCTTAAACCTGGAGTCTGATGCCAACTCTGGGTAGTTAGTGTCAGAACTGGATTGAATTACAGTCACCCACTCAGTGGCAGAACTGACTGGTATCAGGGCTTCCCTGGTAGCTCAGTTGGTAAAGAATCCACCTGCAATGCAGAAGACACCGGTTCGATTCCTGGGTCAGGAAGATCCACTGGAGAAGCAACAGTCTACCCATGCCAGTCTTCTTGGGCTTCCCTTGTGGCTCAGCTGGGAAAGAATCTGCCTGCAATGCAATAGACCTGGGTTTGATCCCTGGGTTGGGAAGATCTCTTGGAGAAGGGAAAGGTTACCCACTCCAGTATTTTGGCCTGGAGAAATCCACGGGCTGTATAGTCGTCCATGGGGTTGCAAAGAGTCGGACACAACTGAACGCCTTTCACATAGCAGGAGGAAATAAAATCTCTCATCATCTCTCTGCCTGTATGACACAGAGGCATACACTGCTTTCTGCTGACATCACTCCAGAACATGTTAAGACCTCCATTTCTCAATTTACATGAGGTTTGTGCCCTATGTCAAGCTCAACTGCAAACACCACTGTAATCAGCTAACTTACTGGCAGCACTTGTCCTCCATGCAGCCGTTGTAAAATACAGGACTGCTCTTAGTTAAGGTTTACCAAAGCTTTTCATCAGATTTGCTTGTACACTGTCAAACATATTCATTGTCTGATAAACTAGGTGAGCACGCTCTAGGACTTGATATTGATCCAAAAGCTAAAATGAAACATTTTCATTTTCTAACAAATATAGAATTTTAAGTACTTATACAAACGGAACAGAAAACTTGACTCCCTCAATATAACACCACTGCATAGTTTTGGAAACTAAAGTTAAGTCTGTCAAAATTTCTGACAAAAATTTCTTGAGAGGATTTACTCATCCAGTATATTACTTCCAGAGTTAGCACTAATACTTTCAGGCTAAAGAAACACATCACAAATATTATTTAACCTCCAATTCACACATAACCTCACACGTTGCTGCCAGGATTTTTGTAGCTTGGTGTGTGAGATAAGATAACAGGACCAATATTTTTTTCTTTGATTTGGAGAAAAGCAATCACAGGAAATAATTTGTGACATAAATTCAACTGCAAGGTTACTAGGAAAAGCCTAATGAAGCTTAAGCTTCACTCATTAAGCAATGATTTTCCTACCCTGTCACCATCACTCAGGTACATTTGATTCATTTTTTATTTTTATTTTTATTTATTTATTTATTTTTCCGTTCTACCAGTTTATTGCTACCAACCCATCTCCCTCCACCCTCGCGCACACATGCTCAGTCATGTAACCCCATGGACTTCAGCCCGCCAGACTCCTCTGTCCATGGACTTTTCCAGGCAAGAATACTGGAGTGGGTTGCCATTTCCTTCTCCATGATTCATTTTTAAAAATGTTATCTAAACAAGATCCTAAAGGTCCTACTGAATAGCACAGGGAACTATACTCAATATCCTATGATAAATTAAAATGGAAAAGAATATTAAAAAAAGAATGACTATATGTGTACAGCTGAGTCACTTCGCTGGAAAGCAGAGATTGGCACAACATTGCAAAGCAACTATTACTTCAGTTAAAATGAATTTTTTAAAAATGAGGGCAGGAGGAGAAGTGGGCAACAGAGGATGAGATGGTTGGATGGCACCAACGACTCAACGGACATGAGTTTGAGCAAACTCCGGGAGGTAGTGAGAGACAGGGAAGCCTGCTGTGCTGCAGTCCATGGGGAGGCAAAGAGTCAGACACGACTTAGCAACTGAACAACAACAAAGTACTCCAGATCATTTTAAAACTCCCTGAAGGCAAAGCAGCCCTTTCTTAGTAAGAAGAAATAATAGAGACATTTCCCCCATACCGAAATTGAAACAACCAAGACCTTTAAGGCCTCCAAAGGTCTCCTGTACAGAAAACAGCTCCTCTCTGGGAACTTACAAATTCTTACAACCCAACTACATTTTTAGAGGTTGAAAATATTTTTTTAAAAAATATGCATTGGAATGGAGGTATAATGAGCCTTCCAGAAAACACACAAAAAAGGCAGGTCTATTTGTACACATTTTTCTCTACTTCTTGTCTGATCATTTCCTATAATACTAATGAAAAGTTGATTAATTTCACTTCTCTAACACTCAGAGGACGTCACTTTATTTGATCTCTCTGACCAATCATTACCTTCAAGCATTCACCCAGCTGAATAAGGATCTCTGACCAATCATTACCTTCAAGCATTCACCCAGCTGAATAAGGATGTTCTCTTACATAACTACAGTAGTGCCAACTTCAGTGAATTTAACACTCATTCACCACTGCTACAATCAATATATGAAACAGTTCCATCATGCCCCTCAATTCACTCATGCTTCCATCTTACAGTCAACTTCTCCTCCAATACCTTGGCACCACTGTTTTCTATTCTTATCATTTTTCTTTTTCCAGAACATCATATAAATAGGATCATACAGTATGGAGTCGTTTTTAAAATTATGATCAAATACACAAAACATAAAGTGTACAATTCAGTGACATTAAGTACATTCACCATGTTATGGAACCACCACCACTATCTAGTTCCAGAAGAATATTTTCATCACCCCCAAAAGGAAATCCCATATCCATTAAGCAGTCACTCCCCATTTCCCTATTCTCCAGCCCCTGACAACCACCAAACTACCCAATCCACTTCCTGTCTCTATGGATAGGGCTATTCTGGATATTTCATATAAATGGAATCAGACAATACTGTGGTCTTTTCTGCCTCACTTCTTTAAGTGAGTATAAAATTTTCAAGGGTCATCCAGGTTGTAGCACATATCAGTACTTTGTTTCTTTTTATTGCAGCAGGTAGCCTTTTGAGCCCAGTTTCACTTAACATAATGTCTCTGAGATCTACCCATCTTGTTATGTACATGCAATACCTGCATGCATAGTATCATCATTTTTGCTGCTGAGTAGTATTCCATAGTATGTACATACCAGTTTGTTTGCCCAGTCACCAAAAGACACTTCATTCTTGATACTTTACCCAGAAATGTAATCATATAAGTCAAGGTATTTTACAATTAATAGGGCTACTATTATATCTGCACTTGGCAATAGAAAAATTCAAATGTACACAACAGGTATACGTTCATTACCCATTATCTGTAATTCCAAAATCTAAATATCCCCCAAGTGTCAAGTTTTTCAGTAAATTTTCAGTGAAGTCATTTGGAGATACATCTTGACCTATACTAAAGTCTCTTTGTAGTCTTTTTTAAGTCTTCTTAGTGAGAATGTTCATTTTCTGCAGAAGTATTATATCTTATACACATTCCACTGGGGGATATAATTCACATATAAGCTATTGGACCACATTACCTTTCTATAATCAGAAAAATTCATAAATTCAGCTGACCCTACAGATTTTAGATAAAAGTTGTGGCCCTGTACTTACACAGTTCTAAATGAGACAAAAATTAAGCTGATAATTACTTGAGTCAGTGAAGAGGCATTAAGCTTTTCTGTTACAGACTAGCTCCCCAATACATCAACTACAAGGATGAATGTTACCACACAAGCCCCCTCTTATGAACAACATCCAATCTACATGGTCTTTGCAGGTTATCCTAACCTAAAAACTTGATGGCTGTTTATAAAAGACACCATTTCTACTGAAATTCAGACATAATCTTTGAACAGGTAAATGTTAAAGTTCTCAGAACATCTGACTGTCTCAAGATACATTCTTCAGCATTCAGGAAGAGTGCACTGCTGTAAAACCTACAGTGACCTGTAATGCCATGGGGTCTCCTCACTTGAAAGGAGACCACAGGGGCTCTTCAAATACATTCCTCACTCCATGCATACTGGGAACCCATCTGGGCTAGGCAGAGAGTCAAGAACTGGGGAAACGAGGGAACAAGCCAAACAAGGCTCCTACTGTCGTGAAGCTAACTCTCCAATGACAGGAATAAACACACAAAACCACTGAGAAAAATATCTAAGTGATAAACCCTACGATGACAAAAATACGATATAAAATGACAGAGGAATGATTTTAGATTGGATGTGACTCAAGGCCTCTGAGAGTTGAAACTGAAGCCAAGAACTAAACCCCCAAAGAAAGTGAGACTCAAAGAAGAGCAACGCAAAGGCTGTGACAAAGCAGTAAGTCCACATGGTCAAGGGCTGGAGCAGGTTAGGAAAGGTAGAGTGCATGTAATGGGGTCAGACAAAGAGCCAAGGCAGGCTCATGCAGGACTGTGTTAAGTCAGAACAAGAAGTTGGGAGTTTCTTCCAACTGAGACGGAAGGGTGTTAAAGGGTTTTAGGGAGACGACTAACATGACATGACTGATAATTTCAAAAGCGCATTCTACTTGCCATACAGTGGTATAATATGGATAATATGAGACAGGTAATCCAATCCTTTAAATTCTTTCATTTTAAGAAGCATATATACATGTGTGTGCATGTGTGTGTATGTGAGCTTATATAAATATGGTGTGTGTGTGTGCACCCGCGTGTGTGTGTGCACTTATACAAATGTGGTGGCTTCTGTGGTTGCTCAGACCAGGTAAAGAATCCACCTGTAATACAGGAGACATGTGTTTGATCCCTGAGTCGGGAAGATCCTCTGGAGAAGGGAATAGATACCCACTCCAGTACTCTTGCCTGGAGAATTCCATGAACAGAGAAGCCTGGTAGGCTACAGTCTATGGGGTAGCAGAGTCAGACATGACTGAGCAACTAACACGTTCAACATTTCCATATGTGCATATATATTTTTAATACACTATCACTTCATGTATTAAAATGCCAAGAAAAGGCAGAATTTCCTGAAAACTGATTTTTTCTAAACTACTGTCGTGAATGATTTCACATGTGTATCAATGTCTCTGGTCTGTCAATTATGATTTTAATAGCTGCCAGAGTCAGAAAACTTAAGGACTTCGTCTGTGAACCCTACAAATCAATGTAGGTTTTACTCTGCTAATAAATCTGACAATACATGTAGAAAGTCAATGAGTACTAAAGAAACGAAGAATTAAAATTGCCGTTATTTAAATACCAAGACACATCTTTTTCCTAAACACAAATACTTAACGAAAGTACAGTTCATGAAATAAGATCAAAGCTAAAGTTATTGCCCTATGAGTCAAAAAGCAACTGCAGCCTATAAATTCTATTTTTAATTTCCAAAGTTAATAGTAAATCAGGAAAGTCTGTATGAGACACATACCCATCATCCCAAGAGTTGTGTTTGAGAATATACCTACTCTTAGTCATATTTCCACAAATTTAGAGCTGTCATGTTTCAAACAAAGAAATAATTAGCTTTCTGAGAAATAATGCTCCTGAGTTCACTGTCAAATTACAGGAAAACAATTTCTGTACTTAACACAAACACTAGATTATTTCAAGCACCAAAATTTTTGTGGACAGTTTTATTCTGTAAAACCAATCAGAAGAAGTAATCTAGTTAATGCAAAAATGTTATTCCATGGTGAACTGTTTAAAGGTAAACTATATACTCAAAAACATGGCTTGCTCTTACTTGAAGAGTTCTTTAACATTAATTACTGAAATTCTAAGACTTGTGAAAAGACTAATGCTCTACTTTCTTTAATTTAAAATAGATCACTTTATTTATTTTTTTTAATTTAAAATAGATCACTTTAAAATTACCTTTATTTGTTTCATATTGGGTAGTCCTAAAAACACTGGTCTAATACCTTGACTGCTTGGCATTTCACTTTTGACTACTTTTTCTATAATAAGATTTGAAGAAACTGACCACATTTGGTACTCTAAGATACTAGGAGGATATTCTGAAAATCTAATCTGTAGAATAGAGGTCAAAAAGAAAGGTCTTCTGGATCTATTCATGGATTTCAACATAACAGCTGGTGCAGGACTCTGTCCTCAGAAAGACTAAAATCTCAAGAAACCACTCACTTGTACAATTTCTCTGGGAAGTTGAAAATTCCATGCTGAAGCAACGACACGTAAAGTTTTACATATGGTAAGGTAATTAAAATCTTACCCGGCTCAAACAGAAACATTCCACCACCATGAGGAACATCAGCAGCAAGTTTAATGATTTTATTGCATAACATATATTTGGGGACAAATTCTACAACACTCACTTTGTATCTCATAGGCACTCAGAAGTACTGGAACATACATCCTCATCACCCATGAGTGGACAAACATCCACAAAGAACTACAGCTAAGGGTATAGCTGGCTGTTGTTTGAAGGCATCAACAGGAGGCTTCTGGAAATCTTAATTGTGGTTTCTTAAAAAAAATTTTGAGGAGTACAAGATGCAGAGATCTGACAGACTCTTCCTAACCCAAGGCTGCATGCAAGTCAGGAAACTCACCTGTGTTATACTCCTTTAACTGCAAGTCCTTCACAGGCATGCCATCAGGAGTCCAAAAGGCGTTAAGAATCTGTAAGAATATGGTATGCACACTAATGACACACATCATAATCAAATACTAAACATTATATTTCCCCTAGTGGTTTTTAATTCTACAAACTTTAAAGCTATGATTACTTTACAAAGTCCAAATTAAGCCAAGTACACTCCAGGCATTCCAAAACTATTCAATGAGTAGAACATAATTACTCAAAAATTCTCAAGTACAAAAAAAAGGCAGAAGAGCATAAGCTCAAGAGCTCAAGCTCTGAAATGAGACTACCAGTATTCCAAATCTCTCCTCATGTGCTGTGAAACCTCTCCGCACCCAGAGTCTCATTTTCTAAACCTAAGATCATGCAATGAGCTCATTCCTATCCAGGGCCATGGTCCCTGAACTCCCTCAGCCTGGTCAGTTCTTTTCCCCATTTTCAAATGGACTGTTCTCTCACTTGCATTCAGGCCTGGGCTCAAATGTCACTTCCTCAGTGATGTCTTCTCTACCTACCCAATTTAACACCGCCTATACCCGAGTGACGCTCTAAACCCTTACTATAGTTTTCTTCAGAGCATTCATCACTGCCTGAATTTTTTTCTCTGCTTATTCTTTTTATTAACCATGGAAGCAGTGACTTTATAATGTTCACTACTGTATCACTCAGTGCCTAGAACACTGCCTGGCATACAAAGGTGCTTCATTTTTGAATGAATGAATAAAGGAGCACCTGTTTCATAGGATGTTGTGATAAATAAATGAACTAATGCTTTTAAGTATCACACAATGCCTAGCACAGAGTAAAGCTCTGTTTGCTCTGGTGGTTGTATATTCTGACCAAATTCTTCCTTAAGGTCATCCATAATTTAGTTACCAAGTTCTTTAACATTGAGGAGTTAGGCAGTTCCCAGTTTTTACTACTATAAATAAACAGCATCTTTATGTAAGCACTCCAACCCTCCTCCCTCCCACTTGGATTATCCCCTCAAGGATGATCATCAGGTCTGAGGACAACAATCACTTGTCTTATACACACACACACACACACACACACACACACACACACACACACACACACACACACACACACACACACACACACACATATTACAAACCTCACCTCAGTGAGTACTCAATAACTGGTGAAATATGAATGATCTCTATGGGTTATACTAAAGCTACTTTCCTGGTTTAGCTACTGCTCTATAGATGGGGGAAGGCTGGGTGAACGATAACCAAGATTTCCCTGAGGATTTCTAAAACCTTCCTGTGAATCTACAATTTCTCAAAATAAAAAGTCTTTAAAATTTTTTAACTGACCGGAAAAAAAAAAAAAAAAAGGAAAAGGAAAGAGAAAAAAGAACAAGAGCCTTACCTCTTCTTTTGTGGCATTTTCAGGCACCCCATTTAATCGAATAAGCTTGCTTGGTTTCTCCTCACTTGGGCCAGTCCTATAATCTTGATCCTTGAATCCAAAGCAAAAAAAGCTTATTCCAGAAAAAAATACATGTTAATGTGCAAAATGAAACAACATGAAATACAGGTACTCAGGATAAAAAAAAATTGAAATGACTTGCATCATATGAAGATATAGAAAGTTATAACTGTCTCTTTTTCTGAGTTCCAAAATTTGATTTTTTTTTTAAAGTGGGATCTTACTTCCCCAACCAAGGACTGAACCTGGTCCCTGGCAGTGAAAAGGCAGAGTCTTAAGCACTAAACCACCAGGGAATTCCCCCCAAATTTTTTTTCAAATCATTAGAATATTAAGTGTTCTAAGATCCATGCTCATTGCAGGAATTTTGAAATAGTAAAGCAGGAAATGAAGAGAAACAACATTGAAAAGGACTTTCACAAACAGGAAAAAAAAAAATCAACTAGATTCTCAAAACTAGAATTTTCTTTTCCTGAATGAGAAAACAGCACATAAATAAAACCAGATGTCATTTATCAAAGATGTCACCTATAAACAATCTCCAGAACAAAATCAAAAGGTGTCATCTGATGATATAACTTATACAACTTAACAGTACAAAATCAGAGAAATCTGCATTTTCCATATGCACAAAAGTCTCAGCTCTGATTCTCCTCCATTTCAAGTTATAAAAAGGGTTTAACCTTTGGGAAAAAAGTCTCCTACAACTGCTTGACCACACCTACTGTCTGGGCATAATTATAAATAGTGTCCTCTTTTACTCTTGAAAGTGTCCTGACTTGAATAATAAATTATATTGCCATCCAGTTCTAACATTCTTAAAATCCATTTTTTAACCAAATATCTAACCAGCTTGTCTTAGAATTACTGTCCAAAATAACAGAAACTGCAATAGAGATGGGTAACACCTATTTTTAAAGGTAATGTTTTCAATGTCCAACTGCAAACATAATTCTAAGATTATATGTACATTAGATTATATATTAGACATATAGAAAATCAACATTTAAGTCAATTAAGTTAGCTTCAATATTTGCAACATTAACACTGCCTCCTCCTTACTAGGTATTTTCTATCTCTTATCCTATTAGGTATTTTCTAAATGATTTTAAGTAAGAAAATGAACCCCAAACAGCCACAAGGCCTGACTACGTAAAGGACAAGAGAACCAACTCCCAAAGACAAATACTTTCAAACTAAATTATCCCAAGGCATTTAAATCAGTATCATCAAGCAAGATAATGAAGAGATACACATCAAAAATATGATCTGAACTGAGGGCCCTTTCTCTAGAGATGTACACTCCACTCGTGACTACAAATCTTGCTTTTTAATGGCTGTATAAAGTAAGACCCAGGGCTAATGGACTCTATACTTCATCCTTCAGAAAAGTCTTATGAAGAAGCAAAACTCAACAAAGCAATCCAGGGCTTCCCTGGTGGCTCAGTGGTAAAGAATCCACCTGCCAATGCAGGAGACATGGGTTCAATCCCTGAGCTGGGAAGATCCCACATGCCACAGAGCAACTAAGCCCATTCGTACAACTGCTGAGTCTGTGCTCTAGAGTCCGGCTTGCTGCTGCTGCTACTAAGTCGCTTCAGTTGTGTCCGACTCTGTGCGACCCCATAGACGGAAGCCCACCAGGCTCCCCCATCCCTGGGATTCTCCAGGCAAGAATACTGGAGTGGGTTGCCATTGCCTTCTCCAGAGCCCGGCAGCCCCAACTAAAGAGTAGCCCCCCGCTCTCAACTGGAGAAAAGTGACAAAGACCCAGCACAACCAATAAATAAGTAAATAAATAAAATCTTAAAAGAGAAAACAGTAGTCCACTCAATTAACATACCTGAAGGTCCCGTTGGGCATCTTGGGAAGTTTTGCCCTCGGGAAAAGACTTGCTCTGGCCATAGCCAAATATCTGGCTTCCAGGCAGTCTGTGATCCACATCACAGTACTCCATGCTTCTGTAATCAGTGTCCTGACGGCCAAGAAAGTCCAGACCACCTTCTTCTTTAAACATACCAGCATCCGAGCTCTGTTGTTCACCTCCAGAATGCTGTGACTTGTCCTGGTCTTGAAGAGGACTTTGGCTGTTCTGAAAGTCTGGTGGAGATGCATGGTCAAAGGCTACACCTTGTTTTTCTCCTTCTCCTGTTTCTGAATGCTCAAATTCTCCCTTCTGAATGCCAAAAGCAGGTCTTTCCGTTGTATGGTCATGTGCAGATTCTTCTCTCTTGTTCACATTCATACCAGAATGTTCTCTGTTTTGTGTGGAGGGCTGAACGTAATCCAAAATATCTGGATCCGCAGAGGGCATCTCCCTATCTTTAAATTCCATACAAGGTCCCCCCTCTCTGCCCCTAAAATCCTGATCAGTCCTGGATCGGTGTCTACCTCTGAAATCTGCATGTGGTGTATTCCTGTCCCTAAAGTCTAGATCACTAGTACCTGAACCTCGGCCTCTAAAGTCCACCTGGGTTCCGTCTTTGTCCCTGAAGTCCAAATCAGATACATCTCTATTCCTAAAATCAGAACGGGACTGATCTCTGGCCCTGAAATCCAAATCTGATAAATCCCTTCCCCGAAAATCTGCATGGGCTCCATCCCGCCCTCTAAAATCTAAGTCGTAAGTGCCCCGGCCCCTGAAGTCAGGAGGAGGAGCATCCCTACCTCTAAAGTCACCAGTATGAGCCTCCCTGTCTCTGTAGTTCATGTGAGATGTCTCCCTGCCTCTGTAGTCCAGAGAAGTACCGTCTCCACCCCGATAGTCCATAGGTGGCCCTTCTCTATCCCGAAGGTCCCCAGAATGGATGTCCCTACCTCTGAAGTCCAACTGTGATGAATCTCTGCTCTGGAAATCAGAAGATGAAAAATCTCCCCCCCTGAAATCATGTCCATGGCCCTCCCCTCCTCGATAGTCACCATGCTGTCCATCTCTAGCTCCATAGCTGAAAGAATGCTCCTCTACATTTGCAAAGGGAGGCCCCGAATGCCCCTGGAAATCAAAGGGAAGTGAATCTCTGCCAGGAAAGTTGCCAGAGTGTCTCTCTTGAGCATGACTCTTAAGGGGAGGAGGAGGATAATCCCTGTTCCACCCGGGAGCAAACCTTTCTTCTTGGCTCCCACTGTAGAAACAAAGACAGTGTTATTCATATTGTCCAGAGAGTTTGAAATCTACACACCAGCATATTCTTCTCTAATCACAGCACATTCTTCTGTAAACATTTTTTTTTTTTTGCAGAGTTCTGTAACAAGGTCCTAGATCTGCAGAAAACAGCAATGTTTTGCTATTTTAAGACGAAGTGGCGGAGTAAACTTTTAAGTTCCCATTTCAGAACACGAGGAAAGTCAACACAAGGTTTTCAACATGACTGCTGCAGAAAAAGCTTTCACCCAGTCCTGCAACAGGGAAAATCCGCAACACCAGATAAGCTAGCAATGGTGACACTCTACAAAAATTTCCATTTCCTACAGCCAGGGAACTTAGAATTCCAAGATCAACACGATGATTCCTATACATCAGAAAAATCAATGCGCTGTAAATTTTATACAGTAGGTTTCAGGACGTGTCTTTCTCATTGGTGCAAACAAGAATAACATTCCAAAATATCTGATTGACAGCTACAGAGTGGACACCACCCAATCAGAACGGATGCAGGCCCAAAATGAAGAAAACACTGGCTGTAAGTACACTAGCGTTCACCAGTTGAGCATCACCCCTGGCTGCATCTAAACCCCAGTTCCACAGTGGCGCCACCTAGAAGCGCTCTCACCTGGGTCCTACTATTATAACTACTCAAAGGTATCTCAGAAGGCAGCATGAATCATGCCACACAGCATGTGTAAGTTGACCAAACCAAGCAACAGCATCCAGGAGCTTAATGCTGAAAGGGACCTAGAGAGAGCATTAGGCTTTCATGCTTTATCCCCAGGTCCCAAACAAAGAAGCTGATTTTTTAGATTCTAATGCCTCATCTAATTTTTCATGGTAATATAATATATTTTAAAACACAGTATTAAATTCACATTCTCAGTTTACAGGACTCAAGACATAAATGAGAACTGGCCCTATCTTTCACACTACCTAGCTCCAGACCATTTTATATGTTTTGACTTTGGTAAAAGACAGGGAATTTAAATAGGCAATTAGGTACCTAGGATCCTGAGCTTGAAGGGGAGAGGAGGGCATGAAAAAGGAAAACATAAAACGATCTGAATGGTTACCTGCTATTCAGCAGCAAAACAAAAGTATTAAGAGATCAAGTTCCACTCAGTTCTCTCCTCTCAGAAAATATAGGTTCTATTATATGACCCTTCTGAACTCAGACTACACTGCTATAGGAAGACTCAACAGACAACTGCTTCTGGGTCACTCAGTTCAAGAGCAACAGTTACAATGCCAAACCCTTTCCTGGAGTAATAGAAATTTAACAATAGTAACCCAAACAGTAGAATGATGCATATTTAATAGATTTTCAAAAGGTAACTTCAATTAGCTTCATTAACACAAAAATATTAACATTATTTATGTGTATGGGGTTCATCATAAGAAGCAAGTTTAAATGTGCTTCATAAATAATACAACTTAACACTAAAATTAAGACACTACCACTAGTTCTAGTGTCACCCATATTTAAAATCATTCAGATCCTAATAGTTAGCTTGTAGGAAGACTTAAGCCTAAGGAGACATTCATAGGCTCAGTGCTGAGTTTTCTAAATCTACATGTTCTCTGACCAAAACACATACAACACTGTCTTTGAATACTACTCTAAGGATTACCTCACCAGGTAAAACTGAAATCAAATACATCTACAGTAAACACTACACTAGGGTTCTCAGAACTGTATTTTATGTAGACTATTCAAGAAATAGTTCTACTAGTTATGAAACAGCAGTGGCTATGAAAATCATGTTCAACCAAATTTTTAAGACAAGTTGTTAAAATAAATACAAAATCATTTTCCTGCAAGATACATTTTTCACCCAAATTAGTCCCCTCCCAAAAGTTATGCTGTATAAACTATGCCTCTCTCTGATCAAAGACCTTAAAAAATGGTATGTATTGATTTATATTTAAACTAAAATTAAGGTGGGGAAATACAATTTTATATAATAAATTCAAAGAAAAAAATGTTCTGAAAAAAATTTTTCAGTGATGCAATAGAGCTAAAGTTATTTCTTTAGCTCTGAAGGCTTAGTGTAAACAGCCTCACACAGAAAATAATTATCCATAGATATAAGTAAAAGGATAGATTTTTAAACATTAAAGTACAAACACACTAATCTAGACTAGGCATCTGCAAATTTCTTCCATGAAGAGTCAGACAGTAATTACATTAAGCTTTACAGTTTCTGTCACAACTATTCAACTCTGTCCCTGCAACATGAAAGCAACTATAGACAATTTGTAAACGAATGATCAGGGCTATGTTCCAGTCAAACAAAAACAAGCTGCAGTCTGTTGACCAGTGATCCAGACTTTAATTTTTTTAAAGGAAAAACATAACCAGCAGCACTACCACTGCTTTAAAGATTGCTAAGCAGAAAGTAAAGATCCCTTTATTCACAAAACTAGCTTTACTAAGTGTTACATGGATCTTTTTTTCTCATGGATTTATTTTTAAACTTACTTTTCTACCTAAATTTTCCATGGGAACCCCAAACTTCAGAATAATAAAATAACTGTTGAATTTGCACAGGAAGATCCTGCAGACTGCCAGTCCAAAAGAAAACTTACTTGTAACAAAAGTTTCAATTGGAGCATAATATTTTTTTTTTGGCCATGCTGCAGAGGCTTGTGGGATTTTAGTTCCCCGACCAGGGACTGAACCCAGGCCCCTGGCAGTGAGAGCATGGAGCTCTAACCATTGGACTGCCAGGGAATTCCCTGGAGCATAAATATTTTTTAATGTATAACTTTAAAAGTAAGATTTCTTTGCCACACACAAACTACAGCCATAAGTCACATTCCTATAGCATGTCATTAATTGCAAACACAACGCAAAAGTTTTTAAAATATCATCATCAGTGTTTATTACACTGGCTATAAAAAATTCACTCCCTACAAATCTATAATATAATTCATTTACAACTATTAATGGTACCACCTTCTCCACTTGTCAAATCGATAATATAATTCATTTTATTGAATTATAAATTCAATAAAATTTATATAATTTTATTGTATAAAAAGAATGTAATTCATTCTCCCGACAAATCTGTAATATAATTCATTTACAACTATGAACAGTACTACGTTCTCCTCTTAACTTTGTACCCAGTAACCCCTAAAATTGTAATGCAGCTTAGGAAACTGCATCAAGTAAATAGTTTTTCTTTTTCACAACTATTTCTGGTGGCTGAAATACAACGTGTCATAGGAAGGACAGAGCTCTGGATTCTAGACATAAATTATCAAACTTAATGAAATATTCACATTCATTTATAAACACTTATATACATTTTTACTAGCTTTCCTTATTAGTTGAGTACATATTACTTTACTAAAAAAAGATAAAATTTTTTTTTAAAAGCTGGGGGAAAAAAACAAACAAACAAACAAAAAAGAAAACAAAACAAAATCTGGGGGATTTTTTGTTAATATTTTTAAAATGCTAATACACCAAAAAATAAATAAATAAATAAATAAATGCTAATACACAAAATACTTGGAATGGTAGGTATTCACTCTCACGATCACTCTAGAAATGACTAGAAAAATTTTAAGTAGTTTCTATTTTTAAAAATCAGGGAAAAAAATCAAAGCTATTTCTACACAAAGAAAATAATCCGTATTTATAGTAGGCCATAAATATTATACAGATCTACATTGTTATAATAGACACTTCAATATTCAAATTTTAAGACTTACCGAAAAGGTCCTGTTCTGTTAGCAGGTCGAGAATCCCCCCACATCTCTTTCTATGTCAAGAGGGCCCAAAAAGTAGATCTTTTTTGCTACCAAACTCTGGTTATAGCAGTACCTGTACAAAACAAACCACAATAAATGAGTATGTGGGTACATGAAGTAAAGACTAAACCAATTTCCTCCTGTTTGGCTTATCAGGGACCACATCAGCAGGGATATTTTTAGAAGTCACTTTTAAACATTTACATATTAATTTACAGCAACAAAAACACATTTTAAATTTAAATTTAAAAAAGGGCACCATCAATCTTTCAAAGTACTAAGAATGCTTCATAAACCATTTATTAAATTTTCCAGCACCCATTCTATATTCCTTTTTGGAAACAGCACCTTACCATGTTTATTTACTACCCTCAGTCCACATGGCTGATCCTACACTATTCAGCCTGGCTAATCAGAATAGTCTATCACCACAGTGATTGCTCTGCAGACGAGCACGTAACCTAAGACTAAGAAGTCCTCATAAGACCTGCACTCCAGCTACCAAAAAAGAGGCAAACTTTTTTTTGGTCACACGGCACCGCCTGTGGCATTCCAGTTCCCCATCTGAACCCTGGCCTAGGCAGTGAAGAGCCAAGTCCTGACCACTGGATCACCAGGGAATTCCCGAAAGGAGGCAAACTTTTATGACCTTGGATTTGGCGATGGTTTCTTACCATGACAACAAAAGAAAAAACAGATAAAGTAGACTTGATCAAAACTGAAAACTTTTCTGCATCAGAGTACACTATCAGGAGAGTGAAAACACAACCCACATCAACAAAAACAGCAGACTATGAAATTCCAAAGCCTTCTTCCTCCACAGAAACGTTAAAAAACAAGCAGTCTGAACCAACTTTGTCCAGCCTTTAGAAAACAGTCAAAGCTTTACGATGACCAAATGAATGCTCAATGAAGAAACAGTCATTCTCAAAATAATCAGAAAGTTTTGGGTGATCCCTGACCCACCCCTCACCCCAACATGGCCGTGGTTTGTCTTGAAGCAGTGGCAGCCCACTTTCCCAGCTCCCTCCCTTAAATCAAAGGGAAAGGTGATTTGTAAATTACTATGTACTTCTGTTCTAGCAATGTTCTGTTCTGCATGGGGGAGAGGCTAAAGGACTGATGCAAAGTACTTGCCTCTGTTTTACCTAATAGAACTCTGGGGGGGGAAGCACTGCTAACAAAACTAAAAAGCAGACTATAGACTCAGATATGGGAGAAGTCGTGGTGAAAATACTGTGAGAAGTTAGAATTTCCAAGGCCATATAGATATGAAAAAATTCAGAATGCCACAAGCATACCCAGGCAGGACACACAAGTTCACCTGGACTTACACCGAGTTTCACTCCCCGCAGGGCCCCTTCTACTATCGCTGTGCTGCCTCTGTTGGGGGTGGGTCTAGGCAGCGAGGTGGCAGGCCTTGTCTGCAGGTTCAGGTCTTGGTGGTGGTAGTAAACAGGCAAAGAAGAGTTTTGACGGTTGAAATGAAAAGTAACTCCACATGAACAGTGGTTGAACAGGGGTCATTCTCCAAGAGACAACAAGCATCACATTAAGCTATGGACTACAATCCAGTGACACACTTCTCATGGATTCCTTTAATTTTCAGCTTTAAAAGCACACTCCCCCAGAATATAAAGAAAGACTTTGGTTTCTTGGAAACCAACCAGTGGGTTTGGGAATAAAGCCTCCCCATTGTAGGTCAGCAGCCTTTAAGGTTAGAACCATGATATCAGATGACTCTTTTCGAGCTTCCTCTGCCTTTGATTCTTAATTAATAAAAAATTCTTGGCAAATACTTTGATTCGGGTCCATCCTGCACAGGTCCAAGAAATCAACCTCTAGCAGCATAATATCAAAACCCGGGGCCATCCCTCTCAAATCATGACCTAAGTTCCAAAGGCCAACAAAGCAGAACCAGGGGTCCCATTCCATTAGTTTTAGCTGTGGTATACAGCAGGCCTGTACCTGCTTTAAGCACTCTAATTTTTCCGAAGTAAATGCTTTGGAGCAAACAGGACACTCAGCTATAGCATCAAGGAGGCATGACAGGCAGGGATTGGTGTGAGCATCTACCCAACTAAGACCCAACTATGAGTTTTTAAACAGCAGAAATTTTAATATGCCCTTTTGGAGCTAGAACTAGTGGCTGCTGGAAGTACCCTTGCCCCCTATCCCCTACAAATTCTCATTAAAAAAAAAAAAAAATTAAATGTATTCATTTCAGTTACCCGGCCTTGAAAAGACTGCTCCTCAATTATGATAGTGGTTTTTCAGGCTTCCTCTCCAGAACCATGCTTTGCCTACCATCATACCACATTCAAAAATTAAGACTGAAAGTGGATCTACATAAACGTAGAAGCTAAAACTATAATGCTTCTAAAAGAAAACATAGGGAATTCCCTGGTGGTCCAGTGGTTAAGACTTGGCACTTTCACTGAGGTAGCCCAAGGTCAATTACTGGTTGAGGAATAAAGATGTCAAAAGCCAGATGGCCAAGGAAAAAAAACAACAACAACCATTGAGATGGTATCAGCAAAGACTTCTATAAAGGAACCAGAAAGCATTAATCATAAAGAAAAATATTAAAGTTAAAATCTGTTCTTCAAAAGACACTGAAAAATGAATAGGTAAACTACAGAACAGGGAGTAAATATTTATAACACATGTCTGACAAATGCTATTATTAGTCATAAGGAAAACAGATTAAAACCACCGATACACACCCACTAGAACAGCTAAAATTAAAAAGACTTACAAAATCAAATACACAAGGATTTCCAGCAATCAGACCTCATACACTACTTAAAAGACCACAAAATGGTACAACCAGTTTAGAAACTGGTCTGAGAAATATTACTCATGACCCAGCAATTGAACTTCTAAGTGTCTGCTTAAGATACATGAAAACAAAAGACTGGTAGAAAAACT
Source organism: Cervus canadensis (assembly GCF_019320065.1). Classification (NCBI taxonomy): domain Eukaryota; kingdom Metazoa; phylum Chordata; class Mammalia; order Artiodactyla; family Cervidae; genus Cervus; species Cervus canadensis. Next base: position 10,237,655 of record NC_057407.1, on the reverse strand, counting down.
TTAACAACTTTATTCATAATAGCTTTAAAAAAAAGAGAGAGAACAACCCAAATATTCTTCAGTGGGCCATGACATAAATGCTGTTTGGTGTCCGAAAGGGGATCCTTCCTGGGGTAGTGTATTTCACTTAGATAGCAAATGGAAAGCTGACTTTTTGGTAAAGTGAGACAAGCATTAGTAAGAAAGTGAAGTGAAAGTCACTCAGTCGTGTCTGACTCTTTTCAACCCCATGGACTATATATAGTCCGTGGAATTCTCCAGGCCAGAATATTGGAGTGGGTAGCCTTTCCCTTCTCCAGGGAATCTTCCCAACCCGGGGATCGAACCCAGGTCTCCTGGATTGCAGGGGGATTCTTTACCAGCTGAGCCACCAGGAAAGCTCAAGAATACTGGAGTGGGTAGCCTATTCCTCCTCCAGGGAATCTTCCCAACCCAGGAATCTAACCGAGGTCTCCTGCATTGCAGGTGGATTCTTTACCAACTGAGCTACCAGAGAAGCCCCCATTAAGGGGAGGCGGAAATGGAGAATCAATAAAAACCATTTAAAAAAAATTATTTTTAAAATTGTGAAATACATTTAAGTTTACCATTTTACAGCTAAGAAGGATAAGTATATTTACAGTGTTTTCCAACTTTTATCCCCATCCATCCAAGCTTTTTTCATCTTGTAAAACCGAAACTCTATACCCATTAAACAGTAACTCCCCACTCCTCTCTTAACCCAGTCCTTGGCAACCACCATTTTACTTTGTTTATATGGTTTTTAACTACTCTAAGTACCTCTTAATTCCAGTGAAATTAAAGAGTATTTCTTCTTTCATGAGTGGCTTTTTTCACCTGGCATAATGTCTTCAAGGTTCATACATATTATAGCATATATTGGGATTTAATTTCTTCTTAAGGTTGAATAATATTCCACTGTGTACACATACTATATTTTACCTACTCATCCACTGATGGACATTTGGACTCTCCCATCTTTTGGATAATGTGAACAATGAGCATGCACATACAAATATCTGAGATCAGTTCTTTTGAAGATATATACACCCAGTAGAACTGGTAGATCATATGGTAATTCTAGTTTTAATTTTTCAAGGAACCACCATACTGTTTTCCACAGCAGCTACATCATTTTACCTTCCCACCAACAGGGCACAAATGGTTCTGTTATGGACTGAATTGTGTTCCCCACAGCTTCAAGCCCTAACTCCCAAGGTGACTATATTTGGAGACGTGGCCTTTGGGGAGGTAATTAAGGTTGACAGAGGCCACAAGGGTGGGGCCCCAATCCAAAAGGACTGGTGTCAGTGAAAAAGAAACCAAAAATGCACGCACAGGGAAAAGCTAATGTGAGGACATGGCCAGGAGAGGGCCTTCTGCAAGTCAAGGAGAGAGGCCCCACCAAAACTTAACCCTGCTGATGCCTTGATCTTAGCCGTCAGTCTCTAAAGTGCGAGAAAATAATTTTCCGTTGTTTAAGCCACCTAGTCTGTGGTATTTTGTTATGGCAGCCCTAGCAGAATGATACAAGTTCCAATTCATCCACATCCTCACCAACACTTACTACTCTGTTTTTTTGTATTTTAGTAACAGCCATTCTAATGGGTATGAAGTGGTATCTCACTGTGGTTTTGATTTGCATTTCCCTTATTATTAATGATGCTGAGCATCTTTTCATGTACTTATTGGCCATTTGTATATCCTCTTTGGAAGCAATGTCTATTCAAGTCCTTTGCCCATTTTTGGATACAGGTTATTTGTTGCTATTGTTGAGTTTAGGAGTTTTCTACATATTCTAAATATTAATCCCTTACCAGGCATGTGATTTGCAAATGTTTTCTCCCATTTTGTGAGTTGCCTTTTATCTTGTTGACAGTGTTCTTTAAACACAGAAGTTTTTAATTTTAATGAAGTCCAATTTGCCTATTTTTCCTTTTGCTGACTGTGCCCTTGGTGTCATATCCTTTAAAAGATCATTGCCAAATCCAACACATAAAGCTTTCCCCTTCAGTTTTCTTCTAAGAGTTTTAGAGTTATAGCTCTTACATTTAGGAGCAAGATCCATTCTTAAGAACAGCATATATGGAAGGCAAAGTTCTGCATATTGATTTCTTTAAAAATATGCAAGCCCACAATCTTCCTGGAATGTTTTTGTGTACTAGAAGATTAAAGACTAGTCTGAAGAATCTACCCTTACTTAGTTCTATCACTATCATTTAACTATTATTTTTTTTGAATATTTGGCTGCATCAGGTCTTAGGTGCAGCACAGGTCAGCTGCTCTGTGGCATGTGGGACCTTAGTTCCCTGACCACGAACTGAATCCACGTCCCCTGCATTGCAAGGCAGATTCAAAACCACTGGACCAGCAGCAAAGTCCCTTAACTCCTTTTTTGACCTATACTACCACTCTGCTTTTGTTCGTAAGCATACTCCAGTCTCTCTCATATAAAACACACACCCCCCCCAATACAAAACCTTTAAACATCAGTTGACTAAATAAATGAATGTCCACCAAATATGCTAACTAGGCTCTATTATGTTCCCCAGCACTGTTCATGATGCTGCCCCTGGGTGCTATGGACTACAATGAATGTTTGTGTCTCCCCAAAATTCATATGTTTAAGTCCTAATCTCTGACTTGATGGTAACTGAAGATAGGGCCTTCAGGAGGTAATTAGGTCATGAGGGTAGAGCCCTTAGGAAAGGGGTTAATGCTCTTCTAAGAAAGAATAAAACAGAGTGCTCTCTCTCTCTCTCTCTCTCTCTCTGTACCAAGTAGGATACAGCAAGAAAGCAGCTGTCTGCAAACCAAAAGGATCTCACCAGGAACCAAACTGTCTGGCATCTTAATCTTAAACTGCCCTGCCTCTGGAACTGTGAGAAATAAATTCGTTATTAAGTCACCCAATCTAGGGTATTTTGTTATAGCAGTCCAAGCTAAGACACTGGCCAATCTTGTCCATTCCCAATTTAATCACTATTACTGCCATCTCTACAATTATAATTTCCACATCTTCATCTCTAGCTTAGACTTTCCTATAAAGTCCAAATGTCTGCCAGAAATGGTCACTTGGCCATCCTATAGGAATCTCAAGCTCATGTATAAATTAGACTTCACTACTGTTGGGAGACACTTAAACACTTCATTAGAGCTACTTTTTCTTATGAACAGAAATTTTCCAGATTTTATTTTTTTTTTCTTCAGATTTTAAATATTCTTATATCCTCATCCCTTACATCAGCAAATTACAGTCAGGTTCCTAGTTTAAAAGTGAATTTTATAAGATAGCAAAGTGAGTTTTATTAGATAGCACAGCGTGGTGGTGAAGGGACAGGAGTGCAGTCTCTGGACCTACTGTGTTCACAGTTTGACTGCTGGGAGGGAAATCACGGCTTGGCCACAAGGTATGTCCTTGAGCAAGTGATTTAACTTGATGCCTCAGTTTACTTATCTGTAAAAATCCAGAATAAAGATAATGTCTACTTCATAGTTATCAGGATAAAATGACAACGCAAATTCACTAGAGCAGTGCCTGATAAATAAATTGCTCAGTAAATGTTACTACTATTTTAAGAGTTTATTTCAAAAATCACTGGGACTTAGAATGTTCCCACTGATGCAAACTCATCTGGCTAAATGACTGACATTAAGGTTTGATTTGCCATAAATTAAATGCAGACATTTTCCATAAATTATCAGTTCCAAGATTTTGTCAACTATATATTTAAAGCACGCATGCAATATATTATGCCAGAAAATACATCCTTTGTAGCCATCTATGACAGAAGTGTTAAGATGTCAACTTAGAAATGTACAAAGTGGTAAAATTTTTTTCAAAATTTTAGGGGTGAAAAATTTTTTAATCCTTTTATATGGTTAAAGGGAATTTCAAGACCACTGGCCTAAGTGAATGTGTTTTAAAGTCAGACAGCCTGGGTTTGAATTCAAACTCCAGCTTTTGGGAATTGCCAGATGGCCCAGTGGTTAGGACTCCTTGCTTCCAATACCGAGACTATAGCTTCAATCCCTGGTCAGGTAACTAAGATTCCACATGCCTCTCAGCACAGTTGAGAGGGGAAAAAAAGGAAGAAAAAAATTCCAGCTTTCTATGTATCTTTAGTAAGTTATATTTAAATTCTATATGCCTCAAAGCTCTCCTCCTACACAACATGAATAACAGTGGTACCTACCTCATATGATTACTATAAGGAGTAAATGAGATCATGCGTAAAAAGAAGTATGTTGATAGCAACATTATTATTATGAATAATAGCCAAACACTGAAAAGAATCCAAATGCCCATCAACAGGTAGATGGATAAACAAATGTGATATACTCATAAAAAGGAATGCAACATGGAAAGTGAAAGTGAAAGTGAAGTCGTGTCCGACTCTTTGTGACCCCGTGGACTGTAGCCCACCAGGCTCCTCCGTCCACGCAACATGGAAGAACCTCAAAAAAATTGTAAGTGAAAGAAGTCAGATATCCCAATTGTATGAAATTACATAAAAACATAAAACTACAGAGGCAGAAAGCAGATTAGTGGATGCTAGGACTTGCAGTTGAGAGTGGGAAGTGGAGATTAACAACAAACAGAAACTAGGGAATGTTTTGAGGTGTTCGAAACATTCTAAATCTGAATTGTGGTGATGACTACATCAAACTGAACAGTTACAGTGAATTTTATGATATATAAGTCATGCTTCCAAAAATTTTTTTGAAAAATTTTAAAGCAACAATGTACTAATATTTAGTATAATAATATATAATAGATACTATTAATACAATATTTATTATTACTGCTACTATGCTCAGGTATTTAAAATCACAATCACATTCATCTGGAAAGGACCTTTCTGAGTATGTCTACCTATACTCTCTGAAACAATAATAAAGGCAAGAATAGTTGAGTACTGACTCTGCCACAGTTACGCATTTTACATGGGTTCTCTCATTTAATCATCACAGGTTCTCCATGGGGTAAATTTTGTTACAATCCCCACTTCACAGACTCTGAAAATGAGACTCAAATAGTTTCAGAGGCCTGTCCCAAAACAATACAACTAATATGAGGAAAAGCCAATATGCAAACTCAAGACCATCTGATTCCAAAGCCCATCCTAAAATTCGTATGAAATTTCATAGGTCTCTGAATAGTCTTGAAAAAGAACATAACTGGAGGACCCTCACTTCTCAATTTCAAACTTACTACAAATTTACGGTAATCAAAACAGTGTGGTATTGGTATAAGGACATACAGAACAATGGACTAGAGATCTCAGAAATAAACTCTCACATACATGGTCAAGTTATTTTCAACAAGGGTGCCAAGACCATTCAAAGGAGAAAAGACAGTCTTTTCAACAATTGGTCATAGGGAAACTGGAAATCCACATGCAAAAGAATGAAGTGCGACCCTTGCCCACCACCATACACAAAAGCTATCCCAAAAAGGGTTTAAAGACCTAAACCTAAAATTTAAAACTCTAAAACTCAGAAGAAAACAAACCAGAAGCTTCAGGCATTGGATTTGGCAGTGATCTCTTGGATATGCCATCAAAAGCAGAGTCAACAAAAAAAATACACAAGCTGGTATTCATCAAAATTAGAAATGTCTGTGTTTCAAAGCACACCAGCAAGAGAATAAAAAGGCAACTCATGAATGGGGGAAATATTTGCAAACCACATATCTGATAAGGGATTAATATCCAGAATATACAGAAAACCAAAACTCAACAATGAAAGACAACCTGATTCAAAAATGAGCAAAGGACTTGAACAGACATTTCTTCAAAGACACACAAATAGAGAGAAATGTAAATCAAAATTACAAGATAACCACTTTATACCCATTAAGATGGCTATTAAAACAAAACCAAACGAACCTAACAGAAGCTAGTGAGGATGTGAAGAAATGTGAACCCTGTGCATTGCTGTTAGGCACATACAATGTATGCAGCCACTGTGTAAAACATACGGCAGTTCCTCAAAAATTCAGAACAGAATAATCATACAATCCAACAATTCCAATTCTTTTAGGTATAAACCCAAAAGAAATGAGAGCAGAGACTCAAGTAGATATGTGCATCCCTCCATGTTCATTGCTGCATTGTTCAAAACAGCTAAAAGGTGGAAGGTGGAAACAATCCAGTGCCTATCAACAGATGAAAAGATAATGTAATATATACATACAATGAAATACTATTCTGCCTCAGAAAGGAATGAAATTCCGATAGATGTTATAACATGGATGATACCTTGGAGATATTCTGCTAAATAAAATAAGCCAGTCATGAAAGGACAAATATTGTATAATTTATGGTTCTATGTATATGGGGTACTTAGGACAGGCAAATTCAGAGAGTAGGATGGTGGCTGCCAGGGGAAGGGGTGGGGAGAATGGGAAGCTATTGTTTAATGGGCACAGAGGTTCAATCTGAGAAGACGAAAACGTTCTGAAGCTGGATGGTAATGACGGTAGCACAACAATGTGAAGGTACTTAATAGCACTGACATGTACATTTTAAAATGGTCAAAATGGTTAAGAAAAAGGGAGGCAGAAGGAAGAGATGGAGGGACTACTTCACACCCATTCAGGTGGTTACCGCCCAAAAAAACTCAGAAAGTAACAAGCGTTGGGATGTGGAGACATTGGACCCCTTGCGTATTACTGGTGGGAACATAAAATGATGCAACTGCTGTGGAATACAGTATGGTGGGTCCTCAAAAAGCTATAAACATAATTAGTATATGACCCAATTCTGGGCATATACACAAAGATACTGAAAGCAGGGGCATGAAGAGATATTTGTGTACCCATGTTCACAGCAGCATTATTTACAATCGCCAAAGGTGGAAACGCAACTGTCCAGCAAGTGAACAGGTAAGTAAAATGTAGCCTATACATATCAATTAAGGGTTGTTCAGCCTTAAAAGAGAATGTAGATGTCAATTACATCTCAATTTTTTAAATTAAATAAAAAGGAATGAAGTTTGGATACACACTATGACATGAATGAACCTTAAAAACATTATTTTACCTGAAAAAAGTCAGACATGAAAGGATAATTATTGTATGATTCCACTTACACAGGGTACCCAGAACAGGCAAATTCAGGGAGACAGAATACAGATTAGAGGTTACCAGGGACTAGAGGGAAGGGGCCAGGGAGTTACCTGCTTAATGGTTAGAGTTTCTGTTTAAGGTGATGAAAAAGTTTTAGAAATAGATGTGGTGATGGTTTCATTACATTGTGAATGTAATTCATGCACTGAATTTTATGTGAATTCTACATATAGAAATGGCTTAAATGGAAAATTTCATTACAATATATGCAACAAAATGTATTTATCACAACTTTGTAAAAAAAAGTACCGTAATATATGAAAAAAATCAAATTAGACACCTTAAATGGGTGAAATGTATGGTGTGTGAATTTTATCTCAACAAAAATTTTTTTTCTTTTTAATATTTTGGCTGCACCACATGGCATGTGGGCTCTTAGTTCCCAGACCAGGGATGGAACCTGCGCCCCCTGCACTGGAAGCATAGAGTCCTAACCACTGAACTGCCAGGGAAGTGACAAAAATTTTTTTAAAAGGTAACAGTGGCGGCTAACACTTAGTGAACATTTTCCTCACACCAGGCACTGTCCTAGAAGGATTACGTAAACCTCACAACAACCTTCAAAGTGGTTGCATTTCTTAACCTCATTTCACACACGATGAAACTGAAGTTAGGTAATTTGCCCAATGTTGCTCAGTTAGTGGAGGAGTCAACATTTCAAACCCTATCAATTTCTAGAGCTCCTACAGTTCCTATCACTGATAGGAAGGTTATAAAAGGTACCCAATAGATGCTCCCTTAACTAAGTGAATGAAATGAACAACTGTGAAAGTCTAGCAGAAAAGTCTATTCTAAGCAAGATGACTCCATGATTTATGATCTTTAAAATTTCAGAATTTTCCAACAGTTCTTTAATCTTAATACAACTTTGAGTTAGATTATTAACACATTATTTCATGTATTTAAACACTGGCAGAAGAGTATAACCTTGCCCGTGTATCCTCAATAAGACAGGAGCATTCACTTTGTAACCTCTCCATTGACAATTCTCCTTATGAAAGGCTACAAAAAACTAGGCTCCCAAAGGCAACAAAAGTAAACCCAATTCTTGGTAACAGAATTCAATGAAGAAGGCGGCGACAGATGTCCAAAAACAGCCTATCCTAAACAGCCTATCCTATGGGCTAGGTACCTGGTTAGATACTAGTTAACCAGGCAAGGTTCAGGTGCAATTTTTGTGTGTTTCACTAAAATGGTAACATACCATTAGACACTGCTTGTCCTACCCTCACTTATCAGTTCTTGAAACCTCTCCCTATAGTCCTCACAAGTCTGCTGATGTTGACATTATTAAACCATTCACAGCGGCGGCACTACACAACAGGAAGTTGAAGCTAACAAACCGAGGGCACAATCCAGAGTTCAGAAAAATGAACCAGGTGACTGGGCGCATCAGAGTCTACTAAACTCCACCTAGATCCCGCAACTCTGACGTTCACAAGCAAACCTAGAATGCGCAAGAATTACAATTACCCTTACAGTTTATGCACCCTACAAAACAAGACCCTTTCCTTTATTTAAAAAAAAAAAAAAGCACGCCCAGAGTTAAGCCCAGTAGCACAAGATCAATTCTAAAGTTAAGAGAAAAACAGACTTATTGATACACCACTAAAAGGAACCTAAAGAGTGCATAATACGAGGAAATAACCCTGTCCTCCCACATTCGCCCAACTGGCACAGGACCCACCAGACCACTCCCCGGGATCCAGGTTCTACAGCCCGGCGCGCTGGGCTCCGAGCTCTCGCGCCCTGTTGTCCGGCCGAGCCCACTCCGGTCTGTCCAAGTCTGAGGGCGAAGCTACGTGCTAAGCACAAGAAAAACTCCCTCTCGAGCGATGCCTCACAATTGGATCAGATTCCTGCAAATGCAGGGGAAAAAAGGAGGAAGAAAGGGCCGCCTGCCTGCAGCCCCTCGGACCAAGAGCACCCAACCGCAACCACGCGCCAGCCACGGACCCCCGAAGCCGGCCGCCCCGAGACGGGACCGGTAATTCCACCGCCAGGCCGAGCCCCGCCCCGGGCCCGCGACCGTTCTGGGGCGTTCCTCCCGTGGGCGGCGCCTCCCTCACCACACCGCCACTTGGCTCTCTTCTTCCTGAGCGAGGCCGCGGCCGCCCCGCGACACCGAAGCCGCAGCTTCCAGGCCGCGCGGGCCCGCGACGTCCAGAGAGGCCTGGCAGGCCGGCCACTTCCCCGCTGGCTCCCTCACGCCCTCTCTACCACCCCAAGCCCTTACCGAGGCAGCGCGGCCTCCGCGGCCCGCTCCTCCTAATCCTCAGCCGCCGCCACAGACCCAGCGTCGCGGAGACCGGAACTTCCTCCGCGCCGGGCCGCTGCCTCCACAAAGGCGCCGCCGCCTTTAGCGCTCGGCCCGCCGGGAGATGGAGTATACAGCGGCGGATTGCGCCGACTCCACTCCCGGCATACCCTGCGCGGGGGCCGGGGGCGGGGCGGGGGTGTGTGCTTGCCTGCGGGGGCGGGGAGTGGGGGCACGCTATTGCCCACGTCCAATGGGAGGGTGCGCTTCCCGGCCCCGGTCCGCTGGGCCTGCTGGGGGTTGTGGTTTGGCCCTTAGCCCACCGCCGCTCGTCTTCTTTCGCTCTTTCGAGTGTGAGCAAAGCGTGCAGTCTGTGGGTGGCTTGGCTTTCTCGAGATTTGCTCCCCGCCAGAGTGCGGACAGGACCTTGGCCTGCCTAGCTTAAAAAGGACCTATTCTCCGTTAATGTGAAGGAAATGGAAGGGAGCCTTTTCCGCCCTAAGCCTTCCGGGGCAGGAGTTTGTGGCCCACACAAGAGCCTGGCTCCCGACCCTCCCATAAGATAGAGGAGCAGTAATCACTCGCTCGTCCTCTTTTCCTTCTGATGGGTTTTCAAATTAGGCATTCCCAGCTCAAGAATATCACTGGTGGGTAGTAGTAATTTGTCCTTCAAAGAGGTAAACATATGAAGGAACTAATTATTTTTGCCTTATGCCCACTCTCTTTGGGCAATAATAATTGCAACCCTTCATCACAACTCTGCTCCTGGCCTTGTGCTGACCCTTCATTATCTGATTTAATCTTCAGTGCTATTCACAGATACACTGGTGGGTATCATCTGTCTTAAAGGTTTAGTAGCGCTACCTATAAAGGAAATTTCACTCAGTTTCCAGGAGGCCTTGCTAGCTCACGGGCCATAAATCTGGCCAAGAGTGATTTGAGCAAGGTCCCAGAGGAACTGGAAGGTATCTGCAGATCAACAATGTGGGAAACGGGGCAGCACAGCTTTCAGTGTGCAGCTCACGTCCAGAATCTTCTCACAGCTAATGTTCTTCAAATGGCCAGCTCCAAGCTTCCAAGTGGATTGTACATTGTTGAAATGCTTGCTGATTCCAGCTACCCAGTATCCTCAGACAGTGGCCCCTCAGGGAAGGTAACCTGATTATAGAGCCTGAATTCAACATCATGGAATCGAAGAAGTCTGCTGCAAGAAAAGCCTATAAATTATTCTAAAATAAAGTAATCCTTATCTGTAGAGAAAAGAGATTGTTGGGTTAAGTAGTCCTTAAAGTTACTTTTCCACTTTTCAGGCACCTTGTCTGGAAGTCATTCATTCAAGAACTTCATGAAGCACCTGCTCTGTGCCAGGCACTGGATCCGGTGCTGGCGTTACAGGAGCTTGAACAAGGCTGATAAACTTTGCTGCTCTGGTGGCGATGGGAGTGGGAATGGCTATCGAAGACAGGTGACAAACTAAACAAGATATATGGTCTCTGCTCAAAGGAGTTGGTTTCCGTAAGGAGGGAGATGGAAAGCTGTTGGGAGGCTCTAAACAGAATAATATCATGATTTCCAGGTAAATAGGATCCCTCTGGCTTCTGTGTGGAGAATAGGCTGAAGGTGAAAAGGGCAGAAGCAGGCCAGCTGGTTAAGAGACTGCCTGGAAAGATGGAAGAATGTGGGAAGAGCAATTTTGGCAGGAAGAGGAGCAGCTCAGTTTTCGGTAGGTTGTTTTTGATGCCTAGTAGACCCTGATGCTGGGAGGGATTGGGGGCAGGAGGAGAAGGGGACTACAGAGGATGAGATGGTTGGATGGTATCACCAACTTGATAGACATGAGTTTGAGTAAACTACGGGAGTTGGTGATGGACAGGGAGGCCTGGTGTGCTGCAATTCATGGGGTCGCAAAGAGTTGGACATGACTGAGCGACTGAACTGAACTGAACTGAGACAAGCTGTGGAGTTGGCAAGTGGCTACATTTGCCTAGAGTTCAAAGTAAAGGTCAGGGTTAGAGATGCAAATCTGAGAGGTATAAACATCACTGCTGCTGGTACCTAAAGCCTTGGGCCTGGATGAGATGGCTTTGCGAATGAAGGAGTGAGTTACAGACTGGAGAGCAGAGTTCAGCCCTGAGTCCTGGGGCACACCAGCACTAACAGGTTTCAGGGAAGAGGAAGAACACCTACACAGAACTTTGCTTCCCAAACTGGGCCATTATTGGTGGATCTGTCCTTTATCAGATAGTACTTTGTCCTTCCAAGAGGTAAACATATGAAGGAACTAATTATTTTTGCCTATGCCCACTCTCCTTGGGCAATAATAATTGCAACCCTTCATCACAACTTTGCTCCTGGCCTTGTGCTGACCCTTCATTATCTCATGTAATCTTCAGAGTAACCATATGATATCCCCTTTTGTAGTTATGGAAACCAAAGCCCAGAAAGATTAACTTGCTGCAGCTCGAAAGTAGAAGGTGGGGGGATTCCAACTCAGGTCAGTCCTACTCCAGGGCTCATGCTCTTGACAACTTTCCCCTTTTCCTTAGGGTGATAATGGAGGGTTTTCAGAGGAAGCATCTGGTTGTTTTTTGTTTTGTTTTGTTTTTAACGTACACTGGCCCATAGTACTTGTAAGGCTGTTAATACTACCTAAGACCAAAAAGTATGAACTGTTTAGAAGAGCTGATCCAGAACAGCGCCCTCATCCAGAATGGAGAGTACAACATCCAGTTGTAGAGGTGGGTTGGCTCACTTTCAGCCCCTAAAATTCTCACACAGATGAACCCAGCAAAGAGGAAGGCCGCTCTGCTGCCTGTGGTTCATTGCTGCCTTGATCACACTTGGGGCCATGACTCTTCAACACTGAAAGCAGAGACTTGATCAAATGTTAGAATGAGAGACAGGAACCAGGAGAGATATAGATGATACAAGGACGACAGATATAGATGATACAAGGACAACAGATGAAATTTTCCAGCAGATTAGGAGAGACAGTTGCTTTACCAGGAACTGCAAAAGCAATAAAGGCAGGAAGGAAAACCTCTTTGAAATTTACAGGAAAGGACTGCTATTCTTATTATTAGTTCAGAATACTTCGTATTATATAATCTTGTGTTTGTAGGAGGGGGAAACTGCTGAAGATGCTGCAAGAGTCATTGAAGAATTTGCCCTGAGTCACACCAGCAAGACAGCAACAGGGCTGGAACAGATCTCAGCCTCTGTATACAATCGGGCCTTTTCACTTCAGCTGCAACCTCTTCACAGCACCTCAGGTTCTGAAATGTCCACTCCAGTTACGGGAAAAAAAAAAAAAGGGAATCTGTGGAAGAACAGAGGTCTTTTACCTTTGTGCTTCCTCCTGGTGACTCAGATGGTTAAGAATCTGCCTGCAATGCGGGAGGGCCAGGTTTGATCCCTGGGTGGGGAAGATCCCCTGGAGAGAGGAATGGCAACCCACTCCAGTATTCTTGCCTGGTGAATTCCATGGACAGAGGAGCCTGGTGGGCTGTGGTCCATAGGGTCGCAAAGAGTCAGATATAACTGAGCGGGTAACACTTAGTTACTTACAACTAGTCCTCATTACTGCTGCTGTAGAGATGACACACTGGGTCCATGCAAATCACAGGCCTGGACAAAACAGAAAGCTGAGATTTTAAGGAGCCCCTGACCTGGATGTGCAGGGTAGCCTGGTGTTTGTGGCCAAGCCCAAGGCTTAAAGCAGTGTCATACAGTGCCACAGAGCCATCACAGAATTGACAAGTGCTATTATCCCAAAAGACCTAGATTTATTTCTTTGTAATTCTATCAGCAAAAGTGACATTTAGGAAGGGTTGTCCCAATAGTCAAATATAGGTCAATAGGTAGATTACAACAGAGGCTTTTTTTTTAAGAGAATTATATTTTTAATATCTGTTTATTTTATTTGACTGTGCCAGTTCTTAGTCGTGGCACATGGATCTTTGATCTTTGTTGCAGTATGCAGGATCTTTAGTTTCAGCATGTGGTATCTAGTTCCCTAACCAGGGATTGAACCTGGGCTCCCTACATTGGGAGCTCAGAATCTTAGCCACTGGACCGCTAGGGAAGTCCATTGAGTGACGTACGCTCAAGTGTTAGACGCTCATGGGGTATATGGTCACTTGCTTGGCTAAGGAGCTACAATACTTCCAAGTGACAGTGGTTCTATCTGATAGAGCTGATGTGCTTGAAAGCAAGAGTGAGACTCAAAGAAACCCTGAGGTCACACGGAGACGGTTGTGGTTGGTTGGGTATGTTAGAAATCTTTAAATTTGTCTTCTTTGGGGATCAATTCTATGGGCTGCAACTTCTGGTTAATGGAATGTAGTCAGCATATTTCTGTTCAAATCAGAGACTATGAGATCTTCTTGGCTTATACTCTTGTAATATGGCAGGATTAATGAGAGTAAAACTATATCAGTGATACCTACTTTAAGGGAGGAAGCCTGTCCTCCTGAGCCAATGAGGAGAAAAATTACTGAGTGACCTGTGAAGACTTGGAAAGACGCCTCTTCTTTCCTTTCCAGGGGAACAGATAGTTAAGGAATCGGGCATTTTCTCACATATTCTTAACTGAAAGGGGGGAGAACGCTTCCCTTAAACTGCGTGCATGGGTTTAATAGCCCTGAGCAAAGCCATCTCTCGTAAGAGGCCACAGCTTTGTCACAGTGCCCGTCACAGTCCAGTTTTGGATGTGGGCTCAAAATGGCAGCTGTCTAAGACTGTGAGAAAAGCCCGGGGGGCAGGGCTCCCCCAGTTCCAGTGTAGGACTGAGATGGAGACAGGACACTTGCATTAGGGTGCTTGGAGCAACAGGGATAATCAGAGGAGTGACTTCGGACTTTTTCCTTCATCCCTAAACTGTTGGGTGAATTAACCATGAGGCTATTAAGTAATTTAATTGCTTCAGAGACACATGAGTAGTATCGTTGTTAATCCCTAATTTGATTTCTTTAAAGTACTCTCCAAAAATAAAATTGTTGGGAAATCTTTATGTTGTCCTTTTTTGTTTTTTTAATCACTTTGCATCTGGGAAATTACAAATGTTCGTAGGAGAGTTTCCTTACCCTGGCAAATCACCCAGGAAGTTTTTAAAAAAGATATGGATGTGTGAGTCCATCCCAATCCAATTAAATCAAAAGTTCCAGGCATTTGTGTGTTTTAAGTTCTCCGGGTCATTCTGTGTACAGAATTGAGAACTACCATTCTAGAGACTCATATATTAAAATGTGATTGAAAAGATGTCCTTTTAACGTCAAACCGTGTGCCTACACATCCTTTACAGCCAGTGTGGCCGGGCTCACTTATGACATTTATCCAGCCCCCAAACTTGCACTGTCCTTCCACAATTAGTGGAGGAAACTACGCTAGGGAGGAAAGAAAGTCTCTTTTCCTCGAAGTAAACCTCTTGTTGGCTCAGGCACAGGGGCTGGGGAGTTTGGGCTTGCGGTCCACCCCGGGCTTTGGGTTTGGGGAGGTGCCTGGGCTTGGCTGGGACCCTGCAGAAGGCGGAGCGGGGTGCGGCCACCCCTGTCCTGGGTCAGGCCCCGCCCCGGCCCCTGCCCAGACCCGCGACCCTCCCCGCCCCGCGGCAGCCGTGCACTGCGGACTACATTTCCCATAATGCACACCAGGGGCGGGCAGGACCAGGCCCAGCGACTGGAGCCGGGCCTCCTCCGCGAGAGGCCGGCGAGTGCTGTCTTCCTGAACCGGCAATCGGCAAGGGGCGGTGGGAGGGAGTGGTGGCCTGCGCCGTGGCCATGTCTGCGTCCGCAGGGGGCCGTGGTCCTGCGAACCTGAGCCATCAGTCGGGGCCCGGCCGGATACCCGTGCCCTCCCGGGGGTCCGGCAGAGGGCAGTGACCGGCAATCTGTGTGTTCCCCTACCCCCTTCCCCGAGAAACAGGTGAGTCCGACTGCCAACCCACGTGGCCTGGGGGTGCCGAGAGTCTGGAGAGCTGTCATCTTTGGAGGGAGGGGCTTGAAGACGGGGCCCCTACCGTCTACGTTGCTATTTGCGGTAGGAGGACTGGGTCTCTCTAGGGTCCCTTAGCCGGTTCCCAGCTGGGGAATACAAAAGCGAGGCCTGGAGCTCTTCCTTTGGCTGGAAGGGCAAAGTCCTATAGTGGGCAGTGGCCAAGGAGTACCCGCCCACACTTAACGCACACAGATTCGGCTGGGCAGAGTACTCTCAGAGATTGGCAGAGGTTGACTGTGGGGTGAGCAGGCAGCTCCTGAAGGTGTCTTGCGGCTTGGGACTTTGCTCTCACGGGTGCCCTGGCTCAGATAACCAAGCTGCCTCTTGTACCTGGTGAGCCACCCCTTTCTGGACTCGAGTTTGCTGCGAGAGGGTGAGAAGCCTTTGTCAGAGAGGGGAGTGGCCACCAGCAGTGGCAAGTACCAGGCTATACTCTCACCATGGAGTAGACTTCCTGCTGAAGCAGCTACAGCAGAGCCTGACCTGGACCCTGTCTGCCACACATCCAAGCACCCTGGCACCATCGTCCCAGACAGCCCACTTCCCAAGCATCAAGGCAGATTAGGGCACTATCTAAGCAGGAAGAGGGAGCAAGAGTGCTAGGGAGCCAATAGGGAAGGGTTCTTGCCAGGCCCTCCCACTCTCCAGACCAGGCAGCTAGAGGAGGGAGGCATACCAGAAGGACTCATTGAGCTAACTTGTTTGGTGACATTGCTCAAAGGCACAGCAGAGCGCTACTGGGGAAAATGGCAAGCCCTGGGGGCTTCTGGAGAGGCCTCCAGAGAAGGGGCCCCATGGGAGACTCTGAGACTATTTCCAAGAGACCTCTCTTATTTAACTGCTTCAGCAACCCAGGAGCTTCTGCCACACAGGTTATGGCTCCAATAGGGTTTGGGGTGGGGTTTGCTGTGAGTCATCCACCCTCTCTGCTTAGTTTTTTCCTGTGTTAAATGTCCAGAGAACTGTTTGTTTCTTCAGGGCTTTTGACTGGATCCCCAGATTGGCCTTGGAGATCTTGAGGTACTGCATGATCTCAAGTGGTTGGGGAACTGTTAGGAATGAGGTGTACACTAGCCCCAGCCAGCTGACCCTGCCCTCACTCCATTCAGGTACCATGTTGAGTAGTACTCAGCTATGCTGGTACTCAGCTCAGTTACCTGAAGTCCAGTGGGGTCAGTGGGAAGAGCATGTGGTGGAAAGGAGTTCAACTTGGGAGAGATTTCTGGGAGCAGCAGAGAACCAATGGTCTGTCCCACCACTTGAGGATGGAGAACCAGTGAGCCTGGAGGAAATCCCAGCCCTAGGCCCAAAGGCATCTCTTTCTCCCAGCATCACAGATGGGTCATTTCAGGTCAGAGCCCACCTAGCTTCATGAGGTCAGAAGCACATTTTCCCAGGCCTGTTCACTGAAGGCCTGACTCTGGATGAGCAATCTCTAAGAACTAATTTATATTCCAGAGACCACTGGACCTGTGTATAAGTGCAGGTGCACACGGTCAGAATGTTAACTAAGAATAATCATGATATGCTAAAGATAGCTGAGTGTGTACATGCCTACTCTGTCTCAGAGTAACCGAATTACATGCCTTATCTCATTTAATCCTCACACAACCCAGTGAATCAATGCTATCATCATCCTCATTTCATAGGTAAGAAAGCTGAAACTTATAAAATCAAGTCAGGTTAATCCTGGTCCCTCCGACTCCAGAGCCATTTTTTCCCCGAACACTGAGTACAAGTCTTCCCCACAGGCTGGAGTCTCCTGAGGCTACATGGGAGCTGGTGTTTTTTGAGGATCTTTCACCTTCTCCCTTCCAAAGTTATTTATCTGACAAGTGTTAATTAAAATCCTCCTGCCTATGGAGCTGACATTTTGTGATAGCTCACGGGGTGACCTTCGATGTAGAAAAAAAAAATAGGGCTAGGGAAATAAGAATCCAGGATATTCTGGGAAAACCTCTCTGATAAGGTACCTCTTGAGTATCAACCCACAGGAAGTGACAGAGTGACTCATGTAGATATTTGCCCAAGTAGTGAAATAGGTGAGGCGGGGGGCAGGAGAAAAAGTTGCGCAGTATGGTCCATGCAGAAAGTTCAGCAAGAGTGCTCGCTTCGGCAGCACATATACTAGAAAGTTCAGCAAGAGCGAAGTTCTGAAGTGAAAGAATACTCAGGAATTACGTTTACACTATACTTGTTGTTGCTGTTTAGTCACAAAATTTTGTCGGACTCTTTGTGACCCGCATGGATTATAGTCCACCAGGCTCCTCTGTCCATGGGATTTTCTAGGCAAGAACACTAGAGTGGGTTTCCATTTCCTTCTCCAGGCAATCTTCCCAATCCAGGGATAGAACCCGCGTCTTCTGCATTGGCAGGCAGATTCTTTACTGCTGAGCCACCAGGGAAGCTACATTATACTTAAGGAAAGCCATGAAGTCAGTGAAGCTGGGTTGAAGCAGAGTGAGTAGGGGCAAGAATAGGAGATGAGGTCGAAGAAGTGCTTGGGGGTGGTAGTCTGGGGAAGCACGTGTGGACAGTGGTTCTTGTGCACCACTGTGAAGAAGCTGGCTTTGTCACTGGGTCAGGTATGACTGTTAAAGAGTTGTGAGCAAAGAAATTACATGGCCTGACTTCTGTTTCAAACCAATCACTTTATGGACTGTGAGAAGGACAGACTCTCCAAGGGCAAGGACAGAAGTGGGGAGGCTAGTTAGAAGACCGTGGCAACCATCTGCCAGAGAGATCATGTTGGCTTGGACCAGTGTGGTAGTGGTGGAGGTGATGAGATGTGGTCAGATTCTGATTGCGGGTGGTTCTCCCTGAACATCAGTAATCTGTTTCATGAAAGTTGGACATTCTGTCCGCAATCAATAACTTTGTATCTGTTGCCCACTTATTTTTTTTTGTCATTTAACTTTTTTTTTTAAAATTGAAATACAGTCTATTGCTGATGAATAGGGAAGAAGGGAACACTGATGATCTGAGGGGGAGGCGACAGCTGCTGAAGCCATATGCTTGGGTGGGTGAGATAGGCTGGAGTGGAGGCGTTAGCCCTCAGTGAAGCCAGGATAGCTCTCCTTCAGCAAGAAGAAGGAAGGCAGAGTCTGGCAGGTAAGGTGAGGTGGTGGTGGGCATCTTGGAATTTCTCTTTGTGACTTCAGTTTCCTTGGTGGTGGGCATCTTGGAATTTCTCTTTGTGACTTCAGTTTCCTCAGTGAACTAGAAGGAAGGTTCTCACTGATAGAGCCGAGAGTGAGCATGGGAGAAGATGATGGAAGCTTGAGAAGAGAGATGATGTGAAGGTATTGACTTGGGGAGTGGGCAAGTGAGTACACATAGAAACGCGGGGCATGTGCGCTTAAAGCAATGCTTCTGGACCCTCTCCTTAGAAAAAGGCACATCCCAGTCTAGGTCTCCATCTACGGAGCCAGGTCCAAAAGCCCTGGCTTCCCCTCCGCCTGCATCTGGACAGACTCATCTGTCTGCAGTCACTCTCTTTATACAACAATGCAGACCCCACGCTGACTTTTAAGTTAGCTCGTGGAAAAATGGTCTACAGGGTTCCCCGGTATAGGCTGTGTCTTCTTGCTCAAGACCTGGACATGCTCTAGTTGCCTTTCCATCCACTGCCCCGGGCTCTGTGGTGTTGCGGTGGCTGTTTTGGCCTGTTTTGGCTTGCTTCTCTTGGTCTCAGTTTCAAAGGAGACCTTTCTGGACGCCTCCCCAGGTTTCTGTTGAGGCCATGCAGCTTCTTAGTTACTCTGGCCTTTTGTCAAACAAGGTGGCCAACATCTTGGTCTTCTGGGCTCTGACCCTCGCTGGGAACCATCACTCTTGATTGTCCTGGTGGACAGGCTTGGATGGGCCTAGAAAATCCCCAAAAGTAGATGTTCTCCCAAAGAAACTTCCTTTGATGGTTACTCAGAGCACACTCTGTATGGGGTGATGCTGTTGGCCAGTGGTCCCCCCTCTTAGTCCGTGGTGCTCCAGGAGCAGTGTGGGAGTGGCCATCAGGCCAGTCTCTGGCCCCTGCCTCCCTGTCAGTCTGTCCTGCACATTGAATTTCTGTAAAAGATTAATTTGAAGAAAGGATCCCGTGGCTTACCACAAAGATGACAAGAAGAAGAGCTTGAAAATCAGTTCTTTGGGTCAAGAGGTTGGTCAGAGAGAGAGGTCTGAGACACAGATAAGCTGGAGATACACCAATGCTAGTGATGGTGATGCTGCGTCCCTGAAATCACTCTTTTCATGAAAGTTTTTGAGCACCTACTTCATGCCAGACTCAGGCTGGGGTCATTTGCCCAAGGTGACAGAGCTAGTAAAGGGACAAGTCTCAGTTATTCCCTGTGGACTCTGCCCCAGGAGAGGCAGAGGCAGTGTGCTCACACTGACACCAACCCTGCCCAGGCCCCGGGCCTGCCTGCAGTGCCTACCTCGTGAGTCCCTGGCTGATCTCTGCTGCCCTTCTAGCCCAGCCAGCCAGATCTGTCTCCCCTAAAGGGTCAATGCCTCAGATGGAACCTGTCTCCTGTAGATGGTATGTTGCCTGCCAAATGAAGACCCTTCAGCCTGTCATTCAGGGCCATAGAGGCTGAGCCTCAGTGAGCCCACCCAACTTCGTTAACCCTGACATCCGCTCTCAGCCACATCCCCCTGACTCTGAGGCTGCAGGAGGACTGAGGGACCAGGCTGCATCTGTCCTCAGTGTCCATCAAATGGGCACTGAGGACCCACATGTCCGTAGCTGGTTTTGACTGGAAAGGGGAGCCCTGGTGCCAGATTCAATAGATACAAAACGCAAGTGGAAAAACAAGGCTCAGGCCTGAAGACAAGCCGGCTTGCTCTGACTCACTTCTTTGTTAGCGCTTAAATATCAAAAGAAACTGATCGGTTTTGAATTGAGAAGTATTCATGGTAGGATGTATCAGGGAAAATATCAGGATACAGAATGGTTTCAGTTCCCACCTCCAGCGCTTCTTTCCTGTCGTGACATTGAGTGCTTACACTCTCTCAGCCTCAGTTCCTTCATCTGTAAAGCTAGCCTGACAAGAGTGCCTGTCAGAGAGGAGTGATAAGGATTAGATAAAAGTCCACATAAACTTAGCATGCTACTGTGGCATTCAGGGGGGTTAGCTGCTAGTATCAGTTTGTAGATAAATAAATAAACAACTAACATTTTATATTCATTGTTTTAAAAAAGAGTAGAGGGAATTCCCAATGTTTAGTCCAATGGTTAGGACTCTGTGCTTCCAATGCAGGGGGCATGGGTTCGATCCCCGGTCAGGGATCTAGATCTCACATGGCACAGGGCATGGACAAATAAATAAATTTTTTTTTTAATAAAAAAATTTTTTTAAAAGACTAGAAAGAAATATACTAAAATGTGAACAGTGAGAGACCCTGAATGGTGGGGCAGTGGTGACATTCCTTTTTTTTTTTTCTATTTTCCAAGTTTTCTACAGTGAATAGATATCCTGTGTTCTTCCTTTCATAATCATAAAAAGAAGGGCACACTTTTTTCGAAGGGCATATTCAGAACTCATTCCCTAGAGGTCTGAGTTACCTGGGTCCTGGTGAGGGGTACTTTTCTGTACTCAACCACAGTTAATTGTGAGTGACCCCTGCCACGAGCACCTTGCCCTCAATGATGCCTTTGTTTGCTCCACAGGAGAGCCCAAAGGATGGCCGCTGACATGCAGAGGAAGAGAAGCAGCGAAGGCCCCGATGGCACGTTGGCGCCTTCCGATGGGCAGAATGTGGACAGAGCAGAGAGCCCCACGCCAGGACTGGCCCAGGGGATGGAGCCAGGTACAGGCAGGGTCCTCAGGCAGCCCCAGCCAGCTCACAGCCAGAGCAGCCTCCTGGGCAGTCTCGATTCCCAGCCACTCTTTTGCTCCTACTCATTCATGCATGTCTTCACTCCCTCACTGGCTATTTGTCATGAGCTGGGGATACTAGAGGGATCCAGGCTCAGTCCACTTCTGGCCTTCCTCTCCACTTCATGTTGTGCCATTTGCCCTGTGCAGTCTGACTGCCCATGTGGGCTTTCCTCCTCTTTCCTGGGTCTGCAGGTCCCTCCCTGGCTCCCTCTGCCTCCCTCAGCTCTCACCTTAAGTGAGATCTCCTCACAAGAGAGGCCTGCTCTGACCACACTGTGCACATACTAGTTTTATCGGGATTGTATTTACGTGTCTAGGTGTTGCCCATCTCTCTCATCCACAAGATCGGGAGCTCTTTGAGCACAGAGCTGTGGGTACCTTTGTGGTACCCTGATGCCTGGTACAGTGCTGAATTCATAATAGAGACTCAAAACTTAACTCTTGAACTCTTCTGTACCAGAAAAAAAAAAACCTCAGTAAAGGAAGATCAACCTGGTCTCTGCCTTGGAGGAGCTGCAGGCTAGTGAGAGCATTCCACTGGAGGGGGTTCAGAGCCATGGGTCCCTGCATGGGCTTGGGGAGGCATCTCCCAAGGAGAGAGATTCACTGAACACAGCGGGTATTCCACACACAGGGTGAGATACTGGGCACAGTGATGAACAACCAGATTCCTGCCCTTGAGGGGGAACTCCACTGCAGTTGTGGAGAAGGGCAATAGCTGATAGGTGCCCCATGAGAAGTCAAGGAGGGGGTATATGATAGAGTGCTTGGGGCTAGGGGTCAGATGACAACTAACATCTTTGCTGAGAGCTGAAGTGTGATGGGAGAGCTGGCCTGGGAGGAGGTGGGAGAGGCTTCCTGGCAGAGGGAACAGGAGATGCAAAGGCCCTGAGGTAGGTGAGGGTATTCAAAGAGCAGAGGGCGAGGGACTGTGAGATGAGAGAGGGACAGGTAGATACCAGCCACCATCTCAGCCTGGAGGGCTTTGGGTCTTACTCCCAGTGTGATGGGAGGAGACCAATGAGCTGTAAGTCACATGACTTGTAGCAGACTACAGCGGAGGGAGCAGTGGCTTGCCTCATCATGACAGGCAGTCAAGCTAGAGTACTGTATGGGGCGCCGTGCTGGTAAGTCGGTGGGCCAGCAGGTACCACTCTAAGCTCCAGTGCTTTTGGCTGGCAGGTGCCGGACAGGAGGGTGCCATGTTTGTCCATGCCCGTTCCTACGAGGACCTGACTGAATCAGAGGATGGGGCAGCTTCTGGGGAGAGCCCCAAGGAGGGTGCCGGGGGTCCCCCACCTCTGGCTACAGACATGCGTCAGATCAGCCAGGACTTCAGTGAGTTGAGCACCCAGCTGACGGGTGTCGCCCGAGACCTGCAGGAGGAGATGCTTCCAGGAAGCTCTGAGGACTGGCCAGAGTCCCCAGGGGCGGCCAGGCGACCTGCCACAGAGCCCCCAAGGGACGGCGCTGGCGAAGGGGATGAGGAAGAGGCTGCCGAGGCCTGGCGACGGCACCAGAAGCATGTCTTTGTGCTGAGTGAGGCGGGGAAGCCTGTGTACTCCCGCTACGGGTCCGAGGAGGCACTTTCCAGCACCATGGGTGTCATGGTGGCCCTGGTGTCCTTCCTAGAGGCTGACAAGAATGCCATCCGTTCCATCCATGCAGGTGAGCCCCCTGGAGGGGGTGCTGGGAGGTCTCCCTGGCCACACAGTTCATTCACAGCAGGTTTTGGACCCCCAGGGACTAGAGGGCTGGGATATACTGTGTGACCAAGTCCCTCCACCTCAGTGAGCCCCAGGTCCTCATCTGGGAACACAGGGAAACAACACTGACTGCCTCATAGAGCTGTTGTGAGGTTCAAAGGTGGTTTGCACATGGACTTTGCCCTTAGAGCAAGAATCCTGGGGAGGTGACCAAAAAATCGCAGGTCTTGAGTCCACCCAGCTCTTGCCACTTAACTTAGCCCAAGAAAGTGTGGGTTTTGTTTGTTTCTTTGAGGGGTTTCTTTTAATTAAAAAAAAAAAATGTTGTTCTTTCAATTTTTATGCCTTTTTTTCTATTTTCATTTTAATTTATTAAAAATTAATTTCTTTTTTTGGCACACTGTAGGGCATATGGGATCTTAGTTCCCCAACCAGGGATGGAACCCAAGTCCTCTGCAGTGGAAGGGCAGAATCTTAACCACTGGACTACCAGGGAAATCCCAAGAATGTGTAAACACACTGTCCTGAAGTGCTTCCTGCGTTTTAGGTGGTCCCAGTCTATGAAGCTGACGCCCTGGTAGCTCAGTCAGTAAAGAATCTGCCTGCAGTGCAGGAGACCTGGGTTGGATTCCTGAGTTAGGAAGATCCCCTGGAGAAGGAAATGGCAAACCACTCCAGTATTCTTGCCTGAAAAATCCTATGGACAGAAGAACCTGGCTGGCTACAGTCCATGGGGTCGCAAGAGTCAGACACGACTGAAGCGACTCAGTACACACACACACACGCACACACGCACGCACGCACGCACGCACGCACGCACGCACGCACGCACGCGCGCAGAGGAAAGTGACAAGCTCCAGCCGAGAAAGCGGGGCTCTGAGGGTACTGGGCCAGGCCAATCCGGGAGGGCTTTCCCGGGAAAGGGGCTGAAGCTGATGCCACCCCCATCCATCCACCCCATCAGATGGCTACAAGGTAGTGTTCGTGCGCCGGAGCCCACTGGTGCTGGTGGCGGTGGCCCGCACGCGGCAGTCGGCGCAAGAACTGGCTCAGGAATTGCTCTACATCTACTACCAGATCCTAAGCCTGCTGACGGGCGCGCAGCTGAGCCACATCTTCCAGCAGAAGCAGAACTATGACCTTCGGCGCCTGCTCTCGGGCTCCGAGCGCATCACGGACAACCTGCTGCAGCTCATGGCACGAGACCCCAGTTTTCTGATGGGGGCGGCGCGCTGCCTGCCCCTGGCGGCGGCGGTGCGCGACGTGGTGAGTGCCAGCCTGCAGCAGGCGCGCGCCCGCAGCCTGGTCTTCTCCATCCTGCTGGCGCGCAACCAGCTCGTGGCCCTTGTGCGCCGCAAGGACCAATTCTTGCATCCCATCGACCTGCACCTGCTCTTCAACCTCATAAGTTCTTCCTCGTCCTTCCGCGAGGGCGAGGCCTGGACGCCAGTGTGCCTGCCCAAATTCAACGCAGCCGGCTTCTTCCACGCACACATCTCTTACCTGGAACCTGACACGGATCTCTGCCTGCTGCTCGTCTCCACCGACCGCGAGGACTTCTTTGCCGTCTCTGACTGCCGCCGCCGCTTTCAGGAGCGCCTGCGGAAGCGCGGGGCGCATCTGGCGCTCAGGGAGGCAGTGCGCACGCCCCACTACAGCGTTGCCCAGGTGGGCGTCCCTGACCTGCGCCACTTCCTCTATAAGTCAAAGAGCTCAGGACTCTTCACCAGGTGAGGGAGGGCCTTGGGGGCGCTGCTGGAGGGAGGCAGGGGCGTGGGGAGCGGGCGCCGGTTGGGCCTGAGCCCTGATGCAGTCCTGAAGCTGACGACCCCTCTGGGAATGAGCCGACTTGCTGTGTCTGTCTGACTCTGACCCTAGGGAACCCCACCCCCTATCACCCTACTCTCCATCAGCCTAGACCTCTCTACTTCATTCATTTCCCAGAAGGCCTTGAAATACCCAATTCACCCGGGGAAGGAAGCTTGCACCGAGGTCTCCTGGGTCGCTGGCCCTGGAGCTACTCTGCTTTAGGGGTCAGTTTGGTCCAGCCGGGCAGGCAGGACTCCTCCACTTCCTCCAACAGAACGGCTGGGGCCCAATGAGGCCTCTTCTATCCTCCTGTTACCCCCTTTTGGGTCCAGAGGATTCCCAACTCAGTTTCCTCCTGTCCTGTCACTCTCTCTAGGACACCTAAACTCGGATTGGCTTCTCCACAGGGAGGTTCCCCAAAGCTGCCATGAACTTGGGGGTGAGGGGAGAAGAGGGCTCCAGTCTGGGTGGGCCCACCCCCACCCCCACCCCCACCCCCACCCCCGTGGGCCCACCCCCCCCACCCCCACCCCACCCCACCCCTGTCCTGGGCGGTCTTCAGCAGGGAGGAGACAGTGGCTTGGCCGTGGGTGGGATGGTATCTGGAGGGTAGGACACATGGTGGGGTCTCCCTGGCTAGGAATAGGCATTTCTGGATTTCCAGAGAAGCCAGTGGGAGTCATTCCTTTGCAAACCCACTCCCCCATCTCCAGCCCTGAGATTGAGGCCCCGTACGACAGTGAAGAGGAGCAGGAGCGGCTGCTAGGCCTCTACCAGTACCTGCATAGCCGAGCCCACAATGCCTCCCGCCCCCTGAAGACGATCTACTACACCGGCCCCAACGAGAACCTCCTGGCCTGGGTAAGGTGGCCGTGGGGTGGGCTAGGCTGCCTTGGGGTCCTGGGCGAGGTCATTAGACAACCTGGATGACCACCCTGTGCCCCCTCCTCCAGGTGACGGGCGCCTTTGAGCTCTACATGTGCTACAGCCCCCTGGGGACCAAGGCGTCGGCCGTCAGTGCCATCCATAAACTCATGCGCTGGATCCGCAAAGAGGAAGACCGCCTCTTCATCCTCACGCCCCTCACGTACTGATGAGAATGTATGTGGGCGTAGCCCTCCTAGGCATACCAGGCTGTGGAAGCTGTGAGAGCCTCCAGGTGGCACTGGCCTCTCTGCTCCCCCTCCCCCCGCTGCAGCAGGCAGCAACTGTGGGGTGGTGTGTGCATTAAAGTGCTTTGGGGAAGACACTGAGGGGCCTTGTCACTGGTTCCTTCATTCATCCTTTCTCACTCAGATACAAACCCTGGATCCTCCTCCCTAAGCCCTGCCCGTGCTTCCCCATATACAGGGGCACATGCACATTTTTAATAGAATTCTCTTATTATTTTATTTGATTTTATTATTTTTAAAAAAATGTTTATTGGAATATAGTTACTTTAGCACATGCACATCTGAGCCTCTCTTACCCCTCCCTTGCAGAGCATCACATGTGCTCAGAGTCTGCCCCTGGACTGGGCTGTTTTCATTCAGCTGGAGTCCTGCCACATGTAAAGAGTTCTCTGGGACCCCGATGGCTTCCCCCCCCAACCCCCTGCGAAGCCCCACCCCACCTCCAGTCTGAGCCCCTGGTGCCTCTCCTGTCACTCCTTGGTGGGATCCCCAGTTGTGTGCCCCGAAAGACTACCTAACCACCTGGGAGCCCTGGCCAACGCTCTGCTTAAGGGGCTGCTGTTGTTCAGCAGGGGCTGCACCAAGTGAGACGGGGACAGCCAAGGGGGGAGGGTCTGAGCCCTGGCATGGCTGGGAGCCCTTGGGGAGGTGACCTAGTGTTAAGCACAAGCAAAGTCAGAGTCCAGCCTCGCTGCAGCTGTAGGCCTCTGGGAAAACTCCCAGCTTAGGCTTCCCCATGAAGGCTGTCCACCTCAGCTCCCCTACCTCCAGCCAGCACATTCCTCAGGGTGGCCTCAAGAGTAAGCTGGAGAACCTGAAAGAAGACCCAGCTGACCTCTGTGGTAGGAGTGGATCCTGCCCTAAGAACAGCCGATGCCCTCTTCAGTCACCCTGATGCCTGGCACGGCCCAGCCTACATGGGTCACCATGAACATCCCAGGAGGCTCAGAAGTGAAGGCTCAGCCCCATTCACTCAACCATGAGAACTTTTCTGGACAGAGCCCAAGGCACAGTGCAGAAAGCCTCTACCTTCCTGCTGGAGGCTCTCCCAGTTATGCCACAGCTTAACCATCTCATTGGCCAGGGGAGCAGAAGACCTCAGAAATACTTATGGGAGAATAGTGTCCACAGAATATGGCCTTCAGACTATAGAGTGAATCACCCTCATGCAGTCTGAGTGCCAGACCAATACACTCTGCCACTAAAACCAACCCATGCTAGAGAATGTGTCTGTGTGGGTGGCATGGGCCAAGGATGCACTGGAATGATTCACTTACTGTCCCAGAAAATGGCAGCATAGCCCTTCCCCTTGGCCCCACCCCTTGGCCTCCCCTCAGATCATACTAGAATGGATTAGGCAGCAGGCTACCTGCCCAGACCTCAAAGCACCTATGGAGCAGCCAGAGGCTTGGTGGCTGCCACTCACACTGCACATGCCCTGCATCTCTTTTTTTGCCTGCTTCCTGTTTTTATTACTTCCATGAATTTTGGCCAGGGCACCAAACCTGTCTCTGGGGCCAGGGTGATGCCAGGCTACCTGTCTCTGACAGCTGCTGGTGTTCTTTTGGGTCAGCGGTCAGCCCCCCCAGTGTCCCTGCTGGCTGCCCTGATCTCTGTAGGGCTCCCAGCTTCTTGCAGTTCAGCACCTATTCTGGGTGGGGGTGGGAAGAGAGAGTCACAATTAGATAAGTGCATATACCTAGGACAATAGGGACCTAGGACTGTGGGGTTTACCTGTTTGGGTAGCAAGGAAGGGACAACAGGCAAATAGGAAAGGTGTTCCTAGTGGAAGAACCTAGTGGAAGAACGTGCAAAGGGATGAACCTGGCATGAAACCTGAAATGGTAAAGAAACTGGTATGACAGGTTCATTGGGTTACAGTGAAGCTGGAGGAGTCTTTAAGGCCCAGGGTTCTCAAACTCCAGGGAAAATTCAGGCAATGGGGAGCCATTGAATATTTTAAAGCTGCAGAGTTATCTGGATATGTTGTGGTTAGAGAGATCCCCCTGCCGCCACCAGGATGATCTTTGGGTTGGAGAAAGAGGCTGGCGCTAGTTCTCTGTGGTAGCGTTCACAGAGAAGCGAGAGCTCAGAGGGCAAAGTGGCTAGCACTCTTTTCAAGGGCAGTCGGGTAGGTACTTAAGCTGAACCTTGGCCGGGCCTTGTGAATTCACCTTGAGAAAGCACTTGTTCTCAGCACTGCAAGGCCCCATTAGCTGACTTCCCCGACATGGCTTGGGTGCTCCCCTCCCGCAGATCAAGCAGATGAGGAGAGAGGAAAGGGCACTCTATCCAAAATCAGGGCTGCTGTCCAAAATCTAGGCTACCTAAGAGGAGATGCCAGCCTGGAGGCAGTCAACAGCTTGGCCACATGATGGCAGCAGAGAACCAACTGTTGACTACTGCGCACCCACTCCCCCCTCCCAAACAGGTGACTAGGAAAGGCCCTTGAAATTTATTCCCATTCCCTAGAAGTCTCTCCCAATATCCTGAGCCAGGATGGAGGTCCTAAGAACCCATGCCTCGGTGCCAGGCAGGGAACATTTTATTTCAGTTTTGTCCCATTTGACTACCTTTTAGACATGTTGACTGTGGAACATAGGAATGGTGCCATAATTTCTGAAGGTGTCTATTCATTTCCGGGCAATTCAGGTTAGAGAAGGGAGTGCCTTTTATGTTGCCTCAGGCGCAGTATCTTTCCAGCAGTGGGTGTGGCCACCCTCTGCTCTTCCCCACCTCCCACCAGTTGCTCCAGGAGCTTCAGCCTGGAGGGGTAGGGGAGTCCTGAATTAGGAATCGGTGAAGGGGGGTGTAAGTCATTCAGAGTGAACTGTGCTGGGGTAGGTGTAGCACAGGGTGTATGGGACCCACAACATGGACTTGGCACCATCCAGATCGGGTAGGCTTCCTGGAGGAGATGCCACGTTCGTTGCAAGAGAAGGAAGGGGAAAAGGTGTTCCTGGAAGGAGGCACTAGGAGTATAGGCTGGAGATGAGTGGAGGAGGTTCTCGTAGGGCCAGGCTGAATCTTGTTGGGCTGTCTCCTCTCCTCACCCACACTCCTTACCCTACAAATCTCTGGGACTCACAGTTCACAGGTCACTCAGAACTCAAACTACGGTCACTCTGTGAAGCTCTCCCTCTCTCCAGGGTCCAGGCCCACATGGCTGAGGGGGCTATCACACTAAAGATGTCCCCCAGGACGCTCTGGTGTTGGGGGGTGTAGTTCCCAAGGAGCAGATGCTGAGAGATGGCAAGGGCAGACCTTGGTTGACTCCCCTACTCCCTCCCTACACAAATCACAGCCTACAGAGAGAACTCCGGGCAACCACCTCATTTCGGAGACTGAAAGCCTGAGGCCCAGCAAGGCTAACAGAACAGGTTAGAGGTGCCCTGAAACAAAGCCCTTGTTTCCCGCATTTCAGGGAGGTGCTGGAACAGAACCAGGAAGGAAGGCCAGCACTTTGTGTTCTGTTGTCCCCATCCCTACAGCTGCCACCTACTGAGGCAGTAGTAGATAGACCAGAGCTAGGGCTGGGCCTCCATGTAAGTTGTTTCTCCTCTGACTCTAAGATCCAGCCAACAGGGTGTGCCCCATCTTATAACTCCCACTGCCCTAGGCAGGCCGGATGCAAGGCAGTAGCCTCTGACCACCATCCTGTTGCAGTCATCCCAGAGCAGGTCCACAGAGGGATAGTCCCAGAAGGGAATGGCAACCCACTCCAGTATACTTGCCTGGAGAATCCCACAGACGGAGAAGCCTGGCACGCTACAGTCATAAAGAGTCGGACACAACTCAATAACACTTTCACAGAGGGTAGTGCCACTCCTGGGGTCTCCTCAGACCTCCCCTGTGGTTCTCCACACATTCCTGGCTTCTGATCCCCACAAGGAGGGTCCCCTGGGCCCTGACCAGGAACGAGTGTCTGAGGATGTTGCTGTATCCTGGAGCCGAGAGAAGAAGGATACCAAATGGTCCTCAAACCCGCTGGGGCAATCCCTCCCACTTCCGCCCAGTTGATCGTCGGGGGGCGGGACAGGACAGCTCAGATGTTAAACGTCTCTCCGGGCCATTCCACACCCACTCACCCACAGGCCACTGAGGAAAAGGGGCCCAAGCGTAGGTGTAGGACCCAGGCTTCCGAGGGCGGGGAGAGTCGGCCAGGCAAAGGGGCTGGGCGAGGCCAGCCAGCCAGCCAGCAGGCCCCGCCCACAGCCCCGCCCCCAAGCCCCGGTCCCGTCCGCCGCGCCCGGGTAGCTCCGACAGACTTTGCTCTATCTCCGGCTGGGAGCGGCAACAAGAGCAACAGGTGAGGCGGCCTCTCTGTCTGCGTGTGTCCGCCCGCGCCAGGCGCTCGGACCCTGTGGGCAGGAGAGGGTGGTGGGCATCTCAGGAGTCCTGGTGGGGTCAGCTGCCCCGGGGCTCCCAGGATCGATACCCTCGTCGCGGGTCCCAACCCAGACTTCGAGTCTGCTCCCAGCCAGGCCCGGGTCTGCGGGAACCTCCACCGGGCCCTACCTGGGCCTCGATGGAGCCCCACCCGCCGCTGTTGCAACCTTTCCTCTTACTGCTGCTGCTGCTGCCGGCGCTGCCGGCGGTGCCCGAGACTGGCGGGTCCTGGCAGTGCCGGCGCATCCCGTATGCTGCTTCCCGCGACTTTGCTGTGGAGTATTCGGTGCCCAGCTTCTCCGCTGGTGGTCCGGTACAAGCCGTTGCAACCTACGAGGGCGGCAGGGAAGGGAGTGCGGTGTTCGTGGCCACACGCAATCGCCTCCATGTGCTTGGACCTGATCTGAAGCCAGTTGAGAGCCTGGCCACCGGCCCTGCTGGGGCCCCTGGCTGCCAGACATGTGCGGCCTGTGGCCCAGGCCCCCACGGCCCGCCGGGAGACACAGATGCGCAGGTTCTGGTGTTGGAACCGGCGCTTCCCGCACTGATCAGCTGTGGCTCCAGCCTTCGTGGCCGCTGCTTCCTGCATGAGCTAGAGCCAGGCGGGACAACCCTGCACCTGGCGCCACCGGTCTGTCTTTTCTCAGAGCACAATAGGCCAGAGGACTGTCCCGACTGTGTGGCCAGCCCCCTGGGCACCCTCGTGACTGTGGTTGAGCAGGGCCAGGCATCCTATTTGTACGTGGCATCCTCACTGGATTCGGCGGTGGCCGCCAGCTTCAGCCCACACTCGGTGTCCATCCGGCGGCTCAAGGCCGACGGCTCAGGATTCGCAGCAGGCTTCTCAGCGCTCTCGGTGCTGCCCGAGTACCTCGATTCCTACCGCATCGAATACGTGTACAGTTTCCACGCCGGAGCCTTCGTCTATTTCCTGACCGTACAGCCCACCGAAGTGGCAGCCGCTCCTGGCGCCTTGCACACGCGCCTGGCACGGCTCAGCGCTGTCGAGACCGACCTGGGCGACTACCGAGAGCTGGTCCTTGACTGCCATTTCGCCCCTAAACGCCGGCGACGCACGGCCCATGAGGGCGGGCAGCCCTACCCGGTGCTGCGGGCAGCCCACACTGCTCCGGTGGGCGGCCATCTGGCCGCTGAGCTGAGCATCCCTGAGGGCCAGGAAGTGCTCTTCGGGGTCTTCTCAGCTAGCAGAGACAGCAGCTCAGGTGCAGATCCCAACTCTGTGGTCTGTGCGTTCCCCGTCCACCTGCTGGACACTCTCATCGAGCAGGGCGTAGAGCGCTGTTGTGAGCCTCCGGTCCCTCCCGGCCTCCGGCGAGGGCTGGACTTCTTCCAGTTGCCCAGTTTTTGCCCGGATGCGGTAAGCAGAAGGAAGCAGCTCTCACTTGTGAGCAGTGCGTGTTCACTTCCCATCCACCGCTGAGAGGGTCTGGGAGGGGGAAGGCAGGCAGGGGGAAGCTTTCTCTTCAACCCAGTTTCTTAGGGGGAGTCAGTCAAATGCCATACTGAAATCTCATCTCCTGGCTAGGCTAGATGCTGTTGCTAAACCCTTTTCCTGTTTCACCCTCTCGCTTATCATGGTTTCTTGCTTTTTTGGGTAATTTCCCTGGTTATGGGAAAATTGGATTGCATCATAACTGTCTCTCTGCCAGGCACACTTCTAAACTCTGGGTACAATGGTTGTTGTCCCTTTCTACCTGTCCCCAGTTTATACACTTAGGGACACACACAAAAAGCAGCCCCTCACCCCTGATCCACAGGCAGATACTCACAAATTCACCCAGACTCACATCTACTTACCAACACAGTTTCGCTTTCCCTGTGGGAATGCTTGTTTTGCTTTGCTTTCCCAAGAGGGTGGGGCAGGAGTTGTCAGAGAATGCCCCCCTCCACCCCTGTTCCATAGATCCTTCTGGGCCTTGGAAGTTGGGGGCTTGTCAGGGAGCCTGCCTGTCCTAGGCTTTATGGACCCACTCAACACTGATTGCTCTCCGTGGGGTGACTGGGGGAGGAATCAGGACATAGTGGGTAGGCAGCCTGGCTCTAGTGGATTCCAGGAGACTCACCCCGGTCTTGTGCAAGCAACTATAAACATCTGCTTATGAGTAAAGGCCTAGGAGGGGCTGGCTGGATTGGTTCACCATGCAAGAGTCCCAGGCTTTCTTTCACTATAGCTGGGGCCCTTCTCATCCCAGGAAGGAGGTCTCCCAGCCTAGGCTGAACTAGGTGCTTCTCCCGCAGACGCTGCGCACGTTCCTTTCAGCCATGGTGTTAGGGAGCTGGAACAGAGACAGAGGATGGTCCTTAAAATGCTTTTGCCCTGAGGACGAACCTAAAACTGCCTTCTTGAGGCCACTGAAACAGTCCCACCCTACTTAGAAGAGATTAAACCAAGGAAAATGGGTGAATGAATGAAGGGATGGCCTTGAACAAGTGGCCTTTCAGGGAACTAACCCGTAGTCACTGGTCTCAGAGTCGTCCTCTACTCTGTGGCTCTGGCCTTGCTGTGACATTCTTCGCTGTCTCCTTTTGCTCTGATTGATGCCCCAGTGGTGGGAGGAGACTTAACACACAACAAAGGGTGGGATCTCCAGCCTCCTCCTCCAGCTGATTCCATCTGGGTTGAGAAGGCCCTAGGGGTGGGAATCCCTAGTCTGGGCTTAGGGAACCCTCACTGACCTCCTCTCCTCCTCTCTGGGGATTCAGGACCTCTCTCTGACTTGGCTAGGGGTCAGGAGATCAGAAGACACCCGGCACCACTTGGCAGTACAAGACTCGAAAGGGCTAATCTCCAGCCCTGCCCACAGTCTGGCCAGGCCCCCAGGCAGTGTGTGAACCAGCCTGTCCCGTGTTTGCCCAGTGACTGGGCACATAGCCTCTAGGAGGAAAGCCACTCTGTGTTCCTTATGGCTGCCCTCACGAAGCCTGAGGGCCTCAGAGCTGGTCCCTGCCCTCCACGGGTTCAGGTGGGGTTTGAGTCTGGTGGAGTCACCCTCCTCTATGGGATATTGGACACTCCAGTGTTTTCAGGAGGCCGGGGCCCCCAGACAAGCCTAAGAATCCAGAGCTAAGGCCCTGGAGCCCAGGGGCACACAGATAGGGTAGGGCCTCTGACTAGGGTAGGACCTCTTTTCCAGCACACAGCCCCACCTGTCCCTGAGTCATACAGAAAACATCTGGCTGGCTTCCTGCTCGGATCAGGACTTTTACTCACCTCCAGTCGGGACAGACTCCTAGTCCCCACCCACCCATGCTATAGATCCAGTGCGTGGAGTTTCAGGGCCCAGCTATATGCTGAGCTCTTGCTCTAAGACTACAATCAGTACTGGGGTCTCAGGACTGGGTTAAGCACACATTGTCAGACAGGGGCCTCCTGTCAGGAGGAGGACCCTTAGGCCTGGCAAGGGAGGATCCCAAGCTACGAGGGCTATACAGCCTTGCCTGCACCTTGCATCCAGCTCCAATACCCTTGCATCCATACCCTCACTTCTGGTTTCCCAGAAGCTTCCACAACCCTGACCTGGGGCACTGGGTGTCCCCCAAACACCTTCCTGCTAAAAGCAGGGGAGAAATTAGTGTCTCCTGGCACCCAGGCCTTCAGGCCCTGGTTTATCCCTCCTGTACCTCAAAGGAGATACAGGTAGCGGCTGGAGGTGCCGGAAGATCTTTGGCATCTCAGGGAGAAGGACCATGTTACCAAGCTCTTGCCGCCCAATTAATCTCAGAGTTCAGCTCCTTAAGCAGGTGGAGACATTGAAGCCTCAAGAGGTGACAGGGTTTGTTGAAATATGGGGCAGGACCAGCAGGGGGCGGGAGAGGACTCTGGTCAGGAACTCAGGACTGTCAACCCGGCTCCTCTCCTGGGAGGTGACAAAGGCCTTTGACAGGTGGGCAGACCTCTCTGAGCCCGTTTCCTTATCTGTAAAATGGGAGTTCTGAGAGAAGCCAACTCCACAACGTGGTAGTGAGAACAGAATGGGGTTGTCTCTGGAAGGCTCCATAACACGTTACCAGAATGGCTGTGGCAGGGAAGGGCCAGGTGCCGGGCGGGGGAGCCAGGCTTCTGGCCTTGGCCTTCTTCCCTGGCCTGGCTACATCTGAGAGCCCCATGGTGGAGGGTGGCGTGCCTGGCAGGTCTGGGGCCTTCTCCAGCCAGGCCAGGTAAGGGGTGGGAGTTTAGGCCACTGTGGTCCCTGACAGAGGGCCAAAGGGTTCAGCACATGGAGATGAGCCCTGACTCCTTCTTTGACCTTCCCCAGCCTGGTCTGGGGGCCTCCAGCCCCAACATCAGCTGCCGCCACTTCCCTCTGCTCGTCAGCAGAAGCCTCTTACGGGTGGACCTATTCAACGGGCTGTTGGGACCAGTGGAGGTCACGGCACTGTACGTGACCCGCCTCGACAACGTCACAGTGGCCCACATGGGCACAGCCGACGGGCGCATCCTGCAGGTGGGTCCCTCGTCTCTGCGGCCTCTCGTCCCCGGATCCCTGTCCCTGTTTTGCTCATGGCCAACCTGTCCCAGGTGGAGCTGGCCAGGTCTCTCAACTACTTGCTGTACGTGTCCAACTTCTCACTGGGCACCAATGGTCAGCCCGTGCATCGGGGTGTCAGACGCCTTGGGGACCACCTGCTCTTTGCCTCTGGGGACCAGGTAAGGTGGGCAGGGTAGGGCCTGGGGCTGGGCTGTTGGGAGCACAGGCTCCTGCTCGAATCCAGGGATGCACTGACACACAGGTCTCACCACCCTGACTGACAGTAGGACCAGGGGTTCTAGGGGGCTGAGCCTCCCCCTTCAGCCACCCCTGAGATACCTGTCTGTCCAAGGTCTTCCAGGTACCGATCCGGGGCCCTGGCTGCCGCCACTTCCTCACCTGTGGGCGCTGCCTGCGGGCACAGCGTTTCATGGGCTGTGGATGGTGTGGGGGCATGTGCGGCTGGCAGAAGGAATGTCCTGGCTCCTGGCAACAGGACTATTGCCCACCTGAGCTTACTGAGGTATGGCTTGCCCGGCAGGGCACAGTTAAGGGATGGGACCTGCTGGGCCTGGGGTGGGAGTCAGCAAGTCTTAACCATGATCCTCCTCAGGTCTGGGATGTCCCAAGTAGCTATAAGGAGGCCACATTCAAAGACTTTGAGACAGAATAGTACTGAGTGAGGACTAGCATGTGACCTAGAACAGAGGTCCCCAACCTCCGGGCTGCAGATCAGTACCTCCTGTTAGATCAGCTGCAGCATTAGATTATAAATAAAGTACACAATAAATACAGTGTGCTTGAGTCATCCCGAAACCATCTCTCCTCTTCCTGGTCCATGGAAAAATTGTCTCTTGTGAAACCAGTCCCTGGTACCAAAAAACGTTGGGGACTGCTGACCTAGAGTGAAGGGATTCCCAGGTGGCGCTAGCAGTAAGGAACCCACCTGCCAATGCAAGAGATGAGGGTTCAGTCCCTGGGTCGGAAAGAGCCCCTGTAGGAGAGCATGGCAACCCACTCCAATATTCTTGCCTGGAGAATCCCATGGACAGAGGAGCCTAGTAGGCTATAGTCCATAGGGTCACACAGAGTCATACATGACTGAAGTGACTTAGCACCCAGCATGCAAGCTTGACCTAGAGTGACTGGAGTGTGTGGCAGGCAAGGAGTATGGCAGAAAACTTAGAGGGAAGCAGACAGGCCTGAGAGTCCTGACCCACAGAGGGACTCGGGCTATGTTCTCCTCCCCCTTTCAGTTCTATCCCAGCAGTGGACCCCTAAGGGGCAGCACAAGGCTGACCCTATGTGGCTCCAACTTTTACCTGTACCCTGCTGGTCTGGTGCCTGAAGGCACCCATCAGGTCACTGTGGGTCGAAGTCCCTGCCGACTGTTACCGAAAGGCAACTCAGACCTCAGGTATGACCTGGTCCCTGCTGTTTCTGTCCCTGATGTGGGTAACCAAGCAGCCCCTTTGCTGTGAGATCCTGTCCTCTGCTTGCGTGGGGCAAGCTGCTGTAGCTCTGCTTGTTTTGTGTCTGGGGTGACATCTCTATCCCTTTCTGAGCCTGCATGTGTCTTACCTGTCTGTTGAGTTATGGCCAAACTAGTCCCTGCACTGACAGTTCCTATTGACCCAGGATTAAGGCATGGGTAGATAGAGGCTATCTTTAAGCTCAGAGGAGACTTGTGATTTGTGGTGGGCAGGCCACTAGGCCTGTGTGACCCATCCCCCTGGCCGACCTTGAGTTCCCTTGATGTCCCAGCCGACTGCCCCGGAAGGACTTCATAGAGGATTTTGAATGTGAGCTGGAGCCCTTGAGCACGCAGGTAGCCGGGCCTGCCAACGTCAGCCTCACTGTGACCAACATGCCACTGGGCAGGCACTTCCGGATAGATGGCACTTCCATGCTAGGAGGCTTCTCTTTCATGGTGAGGCCACCTTGCCTTGTCTGTGTCCTTGGGCAGGTGGGCAGTTCGGGCAGGGAAGGGTTTGGAAGGGAGGGCCTCCTATTCCAAGCTAAGCCACCTCCATGCCCTCTTAGGAGCCAGTGCTGACAGCAGTCCGACCCTTCTTTGGCCCTCGGGCAGGAGGTACCTGCCTCACCCTTGAAGGCCGAGGCCTGTCTATTGGCACTAGCCAGGTTGTGCTGGTCAATGGGACTGAGTGCCCGCTGAAACAGTAAGAGCCAGTGGGAAGGGGGATGGGAGGCGACAGGGTCGCACATAGGGGAACCCTCACCAGGGAGGGCTTGGATCCCCGTCAGGGTAGGGGAGGAGGGCTCAGTCATTCAGTGGAGGGAACGGACCAGGAAGAAGTGTCTGTTGCTCCCTCCAGCCCAGAGGTGGTTTGAGGATGGTGAGAGAGCCCATTTTAGTGTCCATTGGCTGCAGCCAGCGCTGTAGGGACTCTGCTCCTCCCTGACTTCTTGGAGGCCTTACTGGGACCATCCTGTCTTCAAACAGACCATGGAGTTTGGGCAGATTTGGGGGAGATGACCAACAGAGGAACTGGGAGGGGTCTGTCAGCCCCTGGAGGAGCCAGGCCTGGCCATCACTTGGAAGGTGCCCCTGAGCCCAATCCCCCTGTTCTGCAGGGTCAGCGAGGGGCAGCTTTTATGCACCACGCCCCCTGGGGCCGCTACTGCCAGCGTTCCCATTCGCCTGCAGGTAGGGGGCGCCGAGGTGCCTGGCTCTTGGAACTTCCACTACCGGGAAGACCCCATCGTCCTGGGCATCAGCCCCAAATGTGGCTATACGTAAGTGTCACCTCCTCGCCCACTCTGGTCTCTGAAGGATGAGGGGTCCAGCCTCAGAGAGTACCCTGAGACCCACCACCCTGCTCTCCTCCACAGCGGCTCCCACGTCACCATCCGTGGTCAGCATCTGACTTCAGCATGGCACCTCACGCTGTCATTCCATGATGGGGTCAGGGCAGTGGAGAACAGGGTGAGCGGGCGCCGGCAGCTGCTGAGTGGGCACTTGCCAGGAGGGAGGAAGGCCACACCAGTCCCCTGAGTTCCAGCCCCAGCCCACGCTGGGTTCAGGGGGCTGGGGTGGCCAAAGTAGGATACCCGGGCTTACTGCTCTCACCTGGGCCCCGCAGTGTGAGGGGCAGCTCCCGGAGCAACACAGGTGCCGCTTGCCCGAATACGTGGTCCGAGGCCGCCGAGGGTGGGTGACAGGGAACCTGAGTGTCCGTGGGGATGGAGCCCCTGGCTTCACACTGCCTGGCTTTCGCTTCCTGCCTCCACCCCACCCACCCAGCAAGGGCCTGGCCCCCCTGAAGCCTGAGGAGCATGCCATTAAGTTTGAGGTAAGTGTAGGGGATGAGGGGTAAGAACAGTGGAGGGGGTAGGGCTGCAGCCTCGCCGAAGGAGCGTGGGGTGGGGGGGCACTGGCCAGCCCCCGTGACTGTCTCTGCAGTACATCGGGCTGGGCGCTGTGGCCGACTGCGTGGCTATGAATGTGACTGTGAGTGGCAAGAGCTGCCAGCACGAGCTGCGGGGGGATGTGGTGGTCTGCCCCCTGCCCCCCTCCCTGCAACTTGGCAAGAATGGTGCTCCACTGCAGGTAGGCAGCTCTGTTGGCCCTCCTCAGGAGGCACGGGTTGGGGGGGGCGGTCTACAGGCTGGGCCTGAGCCACCACCTAATGCCCCCCAGGTCTGCGTGGATGGTGGGTGCTCCACCCTGGGCAAGGTAGTGCGGCCAGGTCTGGAAGGGGTCCCCCAGAGTACGCTCCTCGGGGTCCTCCTGGCTCTGCTCCTGCTTGTGGCTGTGCTGGCTGCCATACTGGTCCTCGGTTACCGCCGGAGGAAGCAGCTAGGTGAGCCCTACACTGCCATCCTCACCCAGCCCTCACCCCCAAACTATGATGTCTCCAAGCCCCTATATCCTCTCTCTGCCCAGGCCTTGGGGGTCTGCCCACACCTCCGGGTCTGGGTCAGCCTCTGGGACCTTGGAGTGGCTTGGCTACCAGCAGGCATTTGTCTACAGTTCTTTCTCGGAACCTGGAAGACTTGGCCTCCCTGGACCGGACCACTGGAGCCATGCCTCTGCCTCTGCTCCGCTCAGGCTCTGACTACAGAAATGGCCTTGGTGAGATGCTAGAGGTGCTGGAAGGTGGGACCATACTGTCTGCTCCACCAGCCCCTCATTCCCTCTCTTCCTCCACAGCCCCTCCTATCACTGGCCAGGATTCCTCCACTCAGGTCCACAGAATATCCTCCTCAGACAGCGGGGATGGGTCCCGTGTCCCACTGCTGCGGAAAGGATCCATCCAGCTTGGGGACCTGGACTCTGTGCTCCTGGCTGAGGTCAAGGATGTACTGATTCCCCATGAAAGGGTGGTCACCCATGCTGACCGAGTCATTGGCAAAGGTATGGGTGCTAGACCAGGTGGAATGGGGGTAGAGATGGAGTCCTGAGATGACATGGGCTCGAGGGACAGTTGGGCAGGACTCTGAGCCCCCATTTGCTCATCTGTGAAATAGGAACTCTGTCTTCAGTGGGTTCTGGTGCAGATTAAGTGGGTATGGGA
The DNA here is from genome assembly GCF_019320065.1 of Cervus canadensis. Classification (NCBI taxonomy): domain Eukaryota; kingdom Metazoa; phylum Chordata; class Mammalia; order Artiodactyla; family Cervidae; genus Cervus; species Cervus canadensis. The sequence continues at coordinate 10,198,289 of NC_057407.1, read as the reverse complement.
GGCTTTGCCATCACGAGTTGGAGCTCTGAGGTCTGGTTGCCAGTGGGTGGGAGTGGTGCGAACTCTGGGCCCTGGGGCCCCTCTCACCATCTCTCCCTCATCAGGCCATTTTGGAGTTGTCTACCATGGAGAATACACAGATGAGGCCCAGAATCGAATCCACTGTGCCATCAAGTCCCTGAGTCGTAAGTGGAACAGAGGCTGGGAGGATCCTCATCCCTGCTATGCTATCACTCGGCTCTGTGACCCTGAGCAGGAGACTTTTGTTTCCTCCGTTTCCCCATCTGACCCTTAACAGGGGTTCCCCACCCTGGGCCTGACTCCAGCCTCCCTGCAGGCATCACAGAGGTGCAGGAGGTGGAGGCCTTCCTGCGAGAGGGGCTGCTCATGCGCCGTCTGCACCACCCGAACGTGCTGGCTCTCATCGGCATTGTGGTGCCCCCGGAAGGACTGCCCCGCGTGCTGCTGCCCTACATGCGCCATGGAGACCTGCTGCAGTTCATCCGCTCACCCCAGCGGGTCAGTCGGTGCTTAGCTGACCCTGGGTTCTGGGGGGTGGATAGGAGGGGGGGCTTGGGCAGCAGCTGGGCATGGAGCTGCTCTGCCCTCACCTACTGACCCACCTGTGTCCCCCACCCACCCCCAGAATCCCACAGTAAAGGACCTCATCAGCTTCGGCCTGCAGGTGGCCCACGGCATGGAGTACCTGGCCGGGCAGAAGTTTGTGCACCGGGACCTGGCTGCTCGGAACTGCATGTGAGTGGCCAGAGTGAAGCCAGGGGGCGGAGCACCAGGGCATGCAGCTGAAGGCGCCCCCAGGGAAGGCCCACGCTGCATTCCTTGCTCTACAGCCCTGGACATGTCCTTCCCTCTCTGGTCCTCCATTTTTCTGTATGCCCAGTGCAGGCTTGGGTTGGACGCTGTGGCTCAGAAACCCTGTGAGGGCCTGAGATAGATGGGTTCGGGGCCTGGTGGTGACCAGTCCTGAGTGCGATCCTCCCCTCCCAGGCTGGATGAGTCATTCACGGTCAAGGTGGCTGACTTTGGTCTGGCCCGTGACGTCCTGGACAAGGAGTACTACAGTGTCCAGCAGCACCGCCACGCTCGCCTGCCTGTCAAGTGGATGGCACTGGAGAGCCTGCAGACCTACAGATTCACCACCAAGTCCGACGTGGTGAGGCCCCACCTGCCCCAGAGTCCACCCAGGCTCAGACAACACTTGGCCTTGCCCATTCAACTCTGGATGTTGATGAACCCAGGGAACCCTGTGTTGGGCGGTGCCCGCAGCCCATTTGCCCATCTCTGGGCAGGTATCAGGGCAAGAGGTGGCTCTTCACAGGCAATCCAGGCCTTGCCGAGCCCCAGCTCTGGGCAGGCTCAGGGGTGATGAGTGGGGACAGAACGAAGATGCTTGTGAAGTATAGAAGAACAGTTCCGATTTGGGGGTGGAGCCCCTCATTTCCAACTAGCGGGCTCTGGGAAAGAGCAGACCTGGAGGGGTCCACCTGTCCCCAGATTTGAGCTGAAAGTTGAGTCCCTTCACCTGTCCCCTCCCACAGTGGTCCTATGGTGTACTGTTATGGGAGCTGCTTACGCGGGGTGCCCCTCCATACCCCCACATCGACCCTTTCGACCTCACTCACTTCCTGGCCCAGGGTCGGCGCCTGCCCCAGCCTGAGTATTGCCCAGATTCTCTGTGAGTATATGGACATGGTGATGGGGAGGGAGCTGGGACCTAGAGACAAGAAGGGGAGGAGGGGGCTGGAGACAGAGTTCTTGCCTGGCTTTCTGACTCGTTCTCAGGTCGACCTAGAAAGGGACCCTCTCTGAGCCTCAGTTTCCTCATCTGTGGACTGGTTTCACCAGCATCGGGGCTTGGTGCTAGAAGGAGATCATGGTTGCCATGGTAACAGCATTCTTAACTCAGAGTCTGGGTTGAGGCCAGTGATTTCATTTCCCAGCACTCCTCTCCCCACAATCCCCACCAAGGGGGGCTGTTTTTCATCGCTTCCACTTACTTAACCTCAAGGAAAGGTTCCATTAGCTCCCACACTAAGCCCCCTCCACATCTCCAGATCAGAAATTGTTTTTCACTGGATATAGTTTCAGATTCCCTGTTCCCGGAGGCCTGGCAGCAGCTGTGTTTCATCAATGCCTGTTGGGTGGTTTAGCTTCATAAGCAGCACGCATGCCTTAGCCATGCTCAGGTCTTTGAGGTTAGAACGGGAAGAACCAGGTCACAGGTAAAGGTGGCTAATGATTCCTGTCTCACTCAGCTCGTGTTCCAGAAGGGTATGAGTAACCCTTCCTCACAGCCCTGCCTGCCTTGCTTTTGCTTTTCATTATTTATTTCACCAATGCATCTGCTTCAAAGTCAGGGAAATTAACTTCTGCCTCCGGGTCAGGCTCCCTGAAACAGACTCTGAGATGGAGATTTACATGCAGGTGGTTGATTCCTAGGTTGGGGGCAAGGGAAGCAGAACTAGGTAGGCAGAGAAGTAGAGCTGTGATGCAGACGTAAAAGAGGCTGCTGTCCATCCCCCGGGATCTCTGGAATTGGGATGGCCCTTCAGAGTTTTCTGAAATTGAGACCCAGAGGCCCGGGTCTTTGCACCAGACATACATCAGTCACTGCTTACAGCTGTCCAGGAGGAAGGTGTGTGAGCCTGGAGGAGGCATTTCTTTTCTGCCTAGGGCAATTCCTAGAGGGGACCTCAGTCAAGAGCTATCAGCAACCACAGGGAGAATGAAGGGGGCCATGCCACCATCCTCTAAACCAGGGGAAGTCCATTGTCTCTGGGCTTCAGTTTCCTCATCTGTAGAGTTAGAGTGATCGCAGTACCTCCCGCAGAGGTCTGAGAATTATATGAGATTATCATGTGTAGGGCACTTTTAGTATCATTTAGGGCAGGGATGACATTTCCAAGATAAAGGGGCATGTATTAGGACCCACCAGACAAACACAAAGAAACTGCTTGGGATCCATGGTGCCAAAGAAAGTGAAAGAAAAGTGAAAGTGTTAGTTGCTCAGTCATGTCTGACTCTGCAACCCTGTGGACTGTAGCCCACCAGGCTCCTCTGTCCATAAAATTCTCCATACAAGAATACTAGAGTAGGTTGCCATTCCCTTCTCCAGGGTATCTTCCTGACCCAGGGATCGAACCCAGGTCTCCTGCATTGTGGACAGAATCTTTACAACCTGAGCCACCAGGAAAGCCCATATGATGCCAACCAGTTGCCCGACAATCTCAGGGCTTTGAATCCCCATTTCCTCAGACCTGGGCTTCCTTCCTGGAAGACCTGTGATGATAACTGCGATAGCTTGTGAGCTGGGCCCTAAGCTCTGAACTTCATAGGAATCTTCTCACTTTATGCCCCAACAACTCTGTGATCAGAGAAGGATCCAGAGGCACAGAGAGGTTAAGGAAGTTGTTAAGATCACAGCACCCAGGTCACAGGACACAAGAGCCCAGCCTCTCAACCCCTGAGGCAATTCGACCTCTGCCAGGGTGGGAAGGCAGGCAGTTATAATAGGAGCTTCCTTGTAATTGGGTGAGGCAAGGCATCAGCCATGTCACCCGCTCTTGTCCGCTGTGGCCTGCCAGGGGGCTCACCGCAGGTGGGTAGCCCAGAAGCTCTGGGTGGGGGTGCACCGTGCCCCTAATGTTTTCCTCTCCCCGGTAGGTACACTGTGATGCAGCACTGCTGGGCGGCGGACCCCACGGTGCGACCCACCTTCGGAGAGCTAGCAGGGGAAGTGGCACTCGTGGTAGCCGCGCTGCGAGGGGACCACTACGTGCAGCTGCCCGTGGCCTACGTGAACGTGGGCCCTGGTGCCCCTGACAAGGCAATCACGCCCTCGGAACAGTCACCGTCCCCAACAGTGCACAGGAGCCCGGGGCGGCCCCGGCCCCTCTCAGAGCCACCGAGGCCCACGTGACCTCAGCCCCAGGCAGGCCTTGGGGCTTGGACCTGCATAGCGCTGGCAGTTACCCCAAGCTGCTTCTGGGCTGGTCTCTGCCGTGTCCCGGCCCCTTCACCTTCAGGGGCGCAGGAGGACTGCAAGGCATATTGGTCTCTGGCTTCTCAGGGGGAGCCAGTGCAGGGATCCTTGATGCAGTATTTATGAGGTGTCTGCTGCGTGCCTGGCTGCTGGGCACAGGGGACTCAGTGGTGACCACTGGCCCTAAAATCAGTAAATGAACAAGTGAATATTTAAGTACACTTTGTGGTAAATGCTATGAAAGGAAAAGACAGGCTGCTCTGAGGGAAGGGAGGACAGCTCTAGATAGATGAAGAGGGAGATGTGGGAGGCCACCCCAGGAGGTGACATTTTTGCTGGGATGTTGTCAGATGGGAACTGCGTCGCCAGAAGCACCAGAAGCGGTTGGGGGAAGAGAGTTTTGGCAGAGTGAACAGCCCATGCAAAGGCCCTGAGGCTGGAAAGGGGTTGGGTTGGCAAAAAGGCTCCAGAGAACAGGAAGGGCAGGCCAGGCCCACATCCAGATTACAGGGCCCTGGGGACTTTCAGATGGAACCAAGAAGGGTAGGTTGAAAACCCAGACATGCAGCAGCCACGATGGCTTCTACTGTTGCCCATTCCGCCTGTCCCATTGCCTAGGCCCTAGCCCCACTCCAGGGCTCCCTGCTCCACCAGCACCCTTCCCCTAACCGCCCGCCCCCACCCACTGTTAAGGCATGGAGACTTGTCCCCCTCTCCCCCAGTCATGACAGCATTGCTCTTGCAGCCTTGAGAGAGATAAGCCTGCAGCAAGGCCTCAGCTCCACACTTTCAAGGCACCAGCTTCGAGGTGCAGAAGGCTCGGGCTATTTATACTCGTCAAGGCCACAGTGCAATAGCCACTAGAGGGGCACCTCCACCAGAGAAGGACAGCATCTTCCTCCTTGGGCTGCTGCTCCCCCATGCCCTTAAGGCTGAGGGGGCCACTGGGCCCTGTTTGGGGTGGACACCTGGGTGACCAGGGTGACTGGGTCCTGGACCTGCGCCGTGGTGGGTCCTCCCTCTTACTCAGGCTTCCCATGGCCTCTCTCTCATCAGCTGGGGGACCCTGACTCACCCTAAGGGAAGTAGGCTCCCACCCCTTTGAGTCGCCAGCTCTCTGGCTCATCATGCATGGAACCCTGGGTTTGGGGCAGGGTAAGCAGAGTAGGGGTCTCCTTGGGACTGGAGCTGCCTAGCTGTTTTTTACCCATCTGTTGCCCACTCTGTCACCTCAGGTCAGAGGGAGGCCCAGATATGGGAGCCTGAAGGACTCTGAGGACAGGTAGGTAAAGCTTAAATGAAGACTCAAGCTCTAGGGCAAGGGTCTGAAGATCAGGGCTCTAGAAGCTAGAGAGGAGTAGAGACGGACTCCGTCTGCCTGTTTACCACCTCATCCCTGATGCCCAAGAGTGCAGGCAAGGAGGAGGAGGCTGTAGCTTTGCACACTCTGCCAGGGACCTCTGGGCTCCTCCTTGCCTTGTGTCATCCCTCAGGCTGGGAGAGAAGTGAGTGGAATGGTCCTGGAACCCTCCCACAGCTGTGGTCCCCGTTCCAGTTAGAACGGACTGTCTCCATCCCTCTACCTGGTAGTTCTTGTGCCCTAATCTCATCCTGGGGATCTAAGGGTGACCCCAGGCTTGGAGCTGGGTGGGGAGTGAGGACAAGGCTCAGAGGCTTCACTGAAGTTAGACTGAGGCTCCTTCCCCACTGGGCCTCTGCAGCTTAGGGACCATGAGCTTATCATGAGCCCAGATAAGAAAGGGATAAGAAAGGGACTCAGGGAACTTCCCTGGTGCTTCAGTGACTAAGACTCCATGCTCCCAGTGCAGGGGGCCCAGGTTCAATCCCTGGCCAGGGATTATATCTCACATGCCACAACTAAGAGTTCACATGTCTCAATTGAAGATCCTTCATGCTGCAACTAAAGAGTCCACATGTTGCAACTAAGACCTGGTGCAGCCAAATATATACATATTTACTTATATATATATATATAAGAGAGAGACTCAGAGAGGAAGGGGATTCTCTGGATAGGAGGGAACGTTATCGAGGAGAGAAGGGAGACGGAAGACACTCAGCAGGTGTCAGTTTCCTGTGTAGCCAGAATATGGGGCTTTGGGCCTGTTTCTGGGCCAAGGGCCTCCAGGGCCAGGATTCTCTAGGGAGGGGACACACTTAAGCAGGTGCTTGACACAACTGCACCGCCTCTCCCTAACACTGAAGCCCCCAAGCTCTGAACTCTGTTCTCAGAGCCATTTGCTAGTCCTAAGTTCATCTGGAGTAATTGAAGATGGAACTGCTTCAGGGTTTCCAGGTCCTGCCTGGGCCACCAGGGAAGAAAGGAAGAATTAGTTCTAGCTGCCCACCATGGGCTGAGCAGAACAGGAGCTTTGAGTGGCTTCCAGGGCTCATGAAGCCTGGGTTGCCTTTCCCTTATTTATTTGTTTGTTTTTTGCATCTCCCTTGGGGGAGGCCTGAGTAGTGGCCGGAGCAAGAGGGAAATTGCTGGTGGCCCTGGTGGGCCCAGGCCTGTCACTGGGGTTGGATGGGATGAGCGCAGGTTTCTCCCACGGCTCTGGGAGTCCAGTCTTCCCATCATGAGCTGTGGGGAGTGGGTGTCAGCCTGTCTGCCTCGTCTCCCTCCATTGCAGTCCAGTGGGGCTGGGGGCCGGCAGGTGCCAACAGAGGCTGGAGGGAGGCCAGGCTGGGAGCTGGGGCTGAGGAAGCGGCAGATGACTCACATCCTCCTGATTGCCCATTGGTGTCAGTGTCGTCTGGCACCTGGAGGGCAGACATGGGGTAGACCGACCTGCTTTGATGGGGGACCAGGAGTCTGGTCTGGGATTCCCCTTATGCCAAAGCCCCAGTCTTTCAGAGAATTTCCACAGGGATCCAAAGGCTCTCTAGGGGTCGCCCCTGAGGGCTCCAGACACAACCCCATTTCAAACCCTGAGACCTTTCTGGGACAATGACATCATCGGTCATTCCTTGGAGCAGGCCATGAGGCCCTGGGTCCACCTCTGGCACCACTGCATGAACTAACTCCCTGCAGCTGTAGGAGACCCGCCCCTCCCCCAGGGCTGGGTGGGGCTGGGGGGCCGTAGGTGCTGCTGGGAGGGTCCGAGCCTCAGGAAGGCCCAGCATGCATCTTTCACACCTAGTGCCTCTGCCTGGAGAGAAGCAGCCCTGAGAATCGATAACCGAGCGCTGGTCTAGCATCTGCCAGCCCCTGGTGAAAAACACCTATTACTCCACGCTGGGCTGGAGAACTCTCCTCCGTGAAGACCCAGGAACCGAGCATCTCTTCATCCACAGCCTCTGCTCTGCCCATGTGAGAGTCCAGTCAGCTCAAAGGTGGAGCTACTCCAGCCTGGAGGAGGGGGGATGACTTGAGGAACCACCCCCAGCGTTCCCCATCCGTCGCTGTGGGCCAGCTGAGCCTCAGTCTCTCCCTCCATTCTTTTGGGGGTTCATTCCGGTCAGAGTTTTTAGTCCGATGAGCCTAGATGCCAAGAGAGCCTAGCACCAGCTCCTGTCCGTCGGTGGCTACCCGTTTGCCCACAACTTCTGCTCCACCCATCCAGGAGCTGGGACCTTGGAAGGGAAGCAGAGGTATTAATGGTCCTGACAGCCAGCCTGTGCCATGCAGGTAGCGGGAGGGCCCTTGGGTTTGGCCCTCATCAGTCTCATTGTTGCTTTGTGGGAGCTCGAGCTGGTGGGGCCCGGCCTGTGACGGTTGCTATTCTGAGCTCAGATGGTGGGAGCGGAGGGACATTGCTGAATCCCTGGGGCTCTGCATGGGCAGAGGCAGATGGAGCATGAGATCCAGGGGCATCTTTGCCTTCTCTCTCATTCATTTCCCTTCATATTGATTTAGCCACTCGCAAACTTGTGATCTTAGACTGGGCAGTTGGGATCTGGGAATGAATCAGGGAAGACAGGGGACTCAAAAGCAGCTGGTGGCCAAGATCACAGGATTCGATTAGCTCTGAAACCAGATCTCCCTTTCTCATGCCACAAGTCTCCCCACCTTGCCCCCCCATTCCGGTGCAACAGGGACCATGGAGACCTAGAGGCCCCCAGAGGCACACAGCCCACGTGTCTGGGCTATGCTCCTGCCTGGAGTGCCCTCCCTCCACAGATCTAAGTGCTACCTATGTGCAGCCTCTGGGACACAGGGCTAGCGTCTGAGGCCCTGGACAGTAGGCAGGGATGAGCTGCTGGGGAACCAGGCATTGCTTTTTACTCCATTAGCAAGTGGTTGTCTGCACTAGGAGCCCTTTAAGACTTCTTTTTTTTTTTTACATATTTTATTTTATTTATTTATTTGTCTGCACCAGGTCTTAGTTTTGATATAGGGGCTCTTTAGTTGCAGCATGTGGGATCTAGTTCCCTGACCAGGGGTCAAACTCAGGGCCTTTGCATCAGGGAGCGTGGAGTCTTAGTCCCTGGACCACCAGGAGAATGCCCCGAAGGCTCCTCTGTAGTCCCCCTGGGCTACACGGTAGTGACAGCTTCAGCCAGCCATCGGCCCTGCTGACATGTCTCTCCAAGCTGGGGAGCCCCCTCTTCAAAGGGGGAAAGGAATTCTTTGGGTTGCCCCATCACTCTGTCCCCATGGGCTCCTGCCCCGCTCTCTGTGACGCAGCCATCTGTTCTTAAAGTCTCCCCCACCCTCCACAGGGACCCTGTGGAAAGGCAGCCCTCCTCACATCCCCGTTGCAGGTGTGGTGGGAGGTCTCTTTTCGCTAGTCTTGAGGCCCTGCTTCTGGCAGCAAGGACTCCCTCTTCCTCCCTCCCGACTCCTGGATGGATGGGGGGGCTGCTCCCAGGGAAGCGGTGAGGGGAGCTGGCTGCAGCCCCTCAGCCAGCTGTGGACAGCAGTCAGGGTGGCTGTGCTGTTGGCCTCCCTTGTGGCTGTTGCGGCTGGCCATCTTTCACGCAGAGTTACGTAAGCTTGAGTCAATTGGAGCTCAGAGCGGTTCATTGTGGGCTATTTTTAAGCTGTAACACATCACAGCAGAGGGGTCACTGCACCATGGCTTGCAGGGAAGGTTGTTTAAACATCTGTTATTTAAATTTTCCCTGAGCCTTGGAGCTCAAAAGTCACGTCTTCCCGCACTCTTGGATTCTGCCTTTCACATCCCAGGTGAGGTGTATTATCACCCCTCATCCTGCCATAGCTTCCTCTAGGGCTGGGCTTTTCTGCACCATAACTGCCATTGTTTGGGATCAGGCAGGGAATGGGGCAGGGAGAAGGTGCCAGCTCCATGGAATGGGTGCACCCGGGCCGAAGAGACTTCCAGGGAAGCAGGAAGATAGAGTTCTCAGGGAGGAAAGGAAAACACAGAGTGCTGGGTATAGAGCTGAGAGGTGGCAGATACAGCCTTCCTCCTGGGGGGCTTTGGTTTCCCATCAGGACCCACCCAGAGAGGGTTGATAACAAGGTCCTTTCGGGGGGCTTTTCAGAAGCCCGCCTTTGCCTGGGCTGTGCTCCTGCCTGGAGTGCCCTCCCCCCACAGATCTAAGTGCTACCCATGTGCAGCCTCTGGGACACAGGGCTGGTGTCTGAGCCCCTGGACAGTAGGCAGGGATGAGCTGCTGGGGAAACGGGCATTGCTTTTCACTCCATTAGCAAGTGCTTGGCTGCACTGGGAGCCCCTTAAGGCTTCTTTTTTTACATATTTAATTTTATTTATTTATTTGGCTGCACCAGGTCTTAGTTGCAGTACATGGACTCTTTAGTTGCAGCCTGTGGGATCTAGTTCCCTGACCAGGGATTGAACTCAGGGCCTTTGTGTTGGGAGTGTGGAGTCTTAGTCCCTGGACCACCAGGAAAGTCCCCCTAAGGCTCCTTTTGATCCTAGAGTTTTTAAAGATGTCTAGAGTCTTCCCAGAGTACAGGGCAGGGAAGGCAGTTCATCTGGAAGAGTGCAGGGCCAGGGACTTGACAGCTGACCCCTGGGAACACCACTGAGCCCAAGACACGTCTGTGTTGAAGAAGCAGGCCTGGGGGACTTGGCTGCTCACGGGGCCTTTCCTGCCTACCGTCCCCAGAGCCTCCTGAGTAGGAGGATTCCAGCCTGATCCACGGGGAAGGAAGGTTTCTCAGAGTGAGCAGATTGTCCCCACCTCCTGAGGTCTGACACTCTCCCCAGGGTTTGGGGCCCCCCAACTCTCCGAGCCAGCCCGGAGTGGGTCAGGTGAAGCGTGAAGAGAGGCAGTGCTGAAACCTGCCCTCACAGAGGAGTCTCGGTATGGCCTTCCCCTCAGACTGAGCTCCTCCCTGTTGCTTCTTGGCCCCTTCATCCCAGACAGCCCTCAGCCTGGGGAATGGGCTCAGCTGGGGGGGGAGGGGCTCTCCAGGTTGCCATGGCAACACGTTGGCCCTCCTCACTTTCCAGAATCAGAAATAGAATTGGATGCCCTTCTTCCTGGTGAGAGACTATTTAAAAACATGTTGGGGGGAGGGGTACAGGGGCAATGTCCCTGCCTGTTCCCCAGTGGGGGCTGGGTAGAAGGGACCCAGCCTGGGAGCTTCTCTGACTGCCCCGCTGCCCCTCCCCTTAGCTGGATGAAGTGGAGTGGGCTTTGATCAGCCAAGAATTGTGAGTACAAAAGACTCAGCCTGGTCCCACAGGGTAAGTAACTAGCCCCTACTCAGCCAGGTCCTGGGAGGCACTGGCTCAGTTGTGCCCCCCAGGAAAATGCCCTCTCCCAGGCCTGAGCCACCTGCTAAGCTACAGGGAGGAGCAGCAGGGCCAAGTGGGCTATAGCTTGAGTATCGAGGGATTGAGGCTGCAGAGCTCAGAAGGGAGGCATGTTGGTTCCCTTCCAGCAGAGCCCATGCCCGCGTGGCCCTGGGCATGACACCCAGTGGTGGCACCGGAAGTTAGTGAAGTGTGAGCCCCGAGCTTGGTGGCCTGGCCTCGGAGTCCGCTCTACAACTCACTAGCTGCAACCTCTGCAGGTTCTCTCTCCTCCCTGTGCTTTGGTTGCCTCGTCTGTAAAATAAGGATGACAGCACCCGGCTCTCACTGAATTGCTGCGAGGCTGGGTCGTGGTGCTCAGCACTGCCAGGCACAGAGGAAGCGCCCAGTCCATAGCAGTCGCTGTTCTCATCGCCATCGGGGTGTGTGCGTCCCAGGTGGGAAAAGCTGTCTCCCCTCTCCAGACTGCCTTCTCTGGTCCTTCCTTCATGGGCCACACCCTTCTCAGGGCAGTTTGTCGCTGAGGACCTCAGCCCTGACAGAAAGGGTTATGCCTCACTTCCCCAGGAGGCGGGGGATGGCCAGGCAGTGATTTTCAGGGCCTCCTTCCCTGCCCCCTCCCTCCAGCCCTCCCACAAGCACAACAGGCTGCTACTAGCATCTCTGTCACGGGGGAAAAACAAAACCAGATTAAAAAAAAAAAAGCAGTATGCTCAGGGACAGAGATTACTGAGGTGAATAGTGTTCAGCAAGCCTGTGTGTGTGTGAATGCATGCACGCTCAGGCCACAGAGCCTTGGGCCATGCCACCTTCCTGGACCAGAGTGTCATGAGCAGCAGTGTCCAGAGACCTCTGTCCCCCTTCTTCATCAAAAGCGGCATCTGGGGAACAGGGAGGGGCCCTGGGGGCCTGAGCTGTGGCTGAGTCAGGCTTTGCCCAGGAAGGTACAGATGAAGCACCAAGCTAGCCTTGGTCCCTGGTCACATCGCTTCACACCCCACGGCCAACCGTAAGCATTATTTTTAACTTTTGTGAAAACACACCATTTCAGAGGACAAGACTACAGCTGCATTCTCCACAGACCTGTTTCCTGGGTAGAAAGACTGAGGCCTGAGAGGATAGCCCTGGAGGACAAGAGGGAGGAGGCCCAGAGCTCATAGCTGGGGGAGGGAGGAAGGTCTGACCCCACCCCAGTCAGAACTTCCAGACCCAGGCCTTCGGCAATGGGGGGGGGTGGTTCCCCAAACCAGGCCTGTTCTCTGTTTGCCCATCTACGAAATGGAGCGTGGAGCCGCCCGCCTGGCCTAACACCCTCCTTTCGTGTGTGCTGCCCAAGCCCAGTCCTTTGTCCAACTTGTCCTCACCGTGTGCGGCCCCGACACCCAGTCCTTCAGCCACATACTCCCAGTGTGAAGCAGCCCCATGCCCTCGGCGTGGGCAGTCCCCTAACCTCTGCGTCCCCATTGTGCCCCATTGTGTAATCGCTCTTTGGCTGGTCCAGTGTCCACCGGGGCGCAGCCCTACGCCCGGTATTCTGCCAACGTGAGGCAGAATGTGACAAGAGCTAGAACATTGTGACTGGAAGGTTCCGAGCAGAGGCCCCACCCCCACCTGTGTCACCCCCATCCCCACCTCTGTGGGACACTGGGCCGGGCCTCAAGGACATGTGGCTCTGGGGAGGGGGCTCTGGGAGGCACAGGCAGAGGGAAAACCATCTGGAGCGGAAAGACTGCCAAGGAGCAGCTGTCCCTGGAGCGGGAGCCGGGGAACATGGGGGAGGGGAGTTAGAGCCCGAGTCTGGGCCCCTCACCCACTTCTGCCTCTCAGGACTGAGTGGTGAGGGGGCTTGGCCTCCCCTCTCTCCCCACGGGCCTCACACACTTGGAACGGCATCCGTGGGTCAGGGTTTAAGCACCAAGTTGCCACGTGGGAAATGGGGATAAAGAGCCAAGTCTGGCATCTGAGGTAGACTGGAAACCCAGGGGCTTCCCTCGGTGTCTTCCCTGCCTACACTTTTTTCGCCTTGGCCTTACACAGGCCTTCACCTCCAGGAGCTCTACCCTCGCTCTTGGGCTGGCCTGGGCAGAATGACTACCTGACTGTCAAAGAGAGAGGAGGACAGTCTAGGGTTGCCAGACTTCAGGGGATCCCTTGCTCTTTCCTTTACCCAAGATTCCCTGGGCAGGCCCCCATTCCTCAGGGGGGTGGGGCCCCTGGTTTCCCACACTCTCTCACCCTCCCCCAGGTCATGGGGGCGCTGTGATGTGTGGGGTTGCCAGGGCAATGAAGTGGGGGCAGGGCACCTAGGGCATGGAGCAGGACTATGGAAGTCACCAAGAAAGTGGGGGGCCCTGATCCATCGGGCCCCCAGGGCCACCCCTCAGTTGGCAGCCAGCAGCTGGGGGGTGGCGTCAGAGGGTCCCAGGGACCATGGATAAACTCAGGATCCGCATCCTCGAGGCACGGGGTGCCATTGTCCACCGAGGCCAACTCTGATGGGGCCTATGGCTCAGCCTCCCAGGCCCACACCCACGAGCCCTGTCACCAGCACCTCCAGGAGCCTACGGAGGTTACCTCCCAATGTGGCTATGAGCGGGCCTCCCAGGACACCCTGAGACTCCCCTCCACTAGCTCATTCCCAGGATCTCTCGTGGGAGCCCAAATACATCTTGTCACGGAGAATAGGACCCCGGCCCCACCGGTGTACACGCGCGGTGATGCCACCAGTGACACGGCTCAGCACGGACTCTACTGTTCCCGGCTTCAGGTGCAGGTGGTGGGGGAGGGCAAGGCTCCAGCTAAAGTCCTTGTAGGCTGGGGCAAAGGCCCCTGCAGCCCGGAGCAGACTGCCCCAGCGGGCATTAGGAAGAGCCGATGGCTACCGTATATCCCTTCAGGAGAGGATGGCTCACCTGCAGCCCAAGGTCCTTTTCTGGCTCCAGGTCATGATCAGGGCCAGGGCAAGGGCCCAGGTCCGGTTCAGGCTCCTCCAACTCCAACTCCAACTCGGGCCAGTACTCCAGGTCTGGATCCAATCTCAATGGCAGGAGCAGAATCTTACCCCTGCAACCCCGACCACCTGACTGATACCAATGCCACCACGAAGGGCCTGTCCCAAGACCTCTTGCCTGGGAAATATGGCAACCAGTGGCCAGTCCAGTTGGATTCTTCCAAAGGGGTCACATCCTGCCAGGACAAACTGAATTTCCATCCTCAGGAAGAGCCTCCCACCCCAGCACCCATTCTAAACAAATCCCCAGACCAGACCCAGGTACGTGAAGCTACCCAAAGGCCAGTGTTACCCAGGCATCCCAAGAACCAAGTGGAGAAGCCCCTGGTCAGTATCTCTAGCCCAGGCAGCCCCAAACCAGGCTCAGGGCCCCCAGGAACCCCCAAGAGCCAGAGGGACAGCCAGGAGATCCGCAGCGCTCCGCAAAGTCAGCAGCCCCTCAATGTTTGCAACAACCCCTGCTCCAGTGGGCTGCCGTCTACCTACCAGTTAAGCAGCCACAACCCAGCCCCAGTTCCTCCCAGGGAAGCCATGCAGATACCTGCCTCCAGTGCCCCTACCTGCCAGTTCCGGGATGCTATGGAAGACCGTGTGCTGGTGTTTGACATGGCCACGGGCAATACCAGGATGGGGCTGCTGTGTCATGATCCCATGGGCTCCCGGGCAGTGCTGGTGGGCCTCATGCCCAGCCACCCACCCATCTATGCCTCTGAAAGCATGCAACCCACCCACCCGCTGCCCACGCCCATCATCACCCCTGACAGCGATCGTTCCAGCTTCTGGTCCACCACGGCCATCGTGTCCAGCCCCGTGCCCTCCAGCCTTTCATCAGGAAGCTACCGAGAGGTGGCCCTGGTTCCCAAAGAGGCCAGGGTCCACCTGGAATCACAAGGCTCCCCTGGTGCTGAGACACCCATGAGGATGGGGATGCTCAGTGGGCCCGTTCTACTGGGGACACCACTCCAATTTGGAGAGAGGATCCTGAGCCATGCCCATGATCCTGGCTGGTCCAAACCTGATGCTGAAAAAAACCAAGGGAGTCGCACTATCTGGATGCTGGATGCCCCTGGGATGCAGGATACCTCTCTGGGCCAGACCAAGAAACAACAGTGGATGAGCTCAGAGCAGACAGCAGAGCCGGTACCACCAGCCAAAAACCAGGAGGTGTTCAGACCCCCACTCCAGGAAGATACAGGCAGCCACAATCAGAAAGAGAGCTATCACCCTGATAGCCCTCTGGTCAAACGTGCTGGGCAGGCCCCCCTCGGCAGTCAGCCCCCACTAGCTGAACAGGCCCCCTCCACCAACCAGCCTCCGCTTCCTGCTCAACCGCCTCTCACTGGAACCCCTATTTCCAGGCAGCCTCCCTTTTCCCAAGAACCCCTCATCTCCAATGAGCCCATCCTCTCAAGGGGTGCCCTGACCGCTAGGGAGCCTGGTCAGGCTTCCACCCTGGGCCAAGAAGGTAAGCCACTGGGCCATGCGGAGGTACACCAGATGCCCCCTGAGGAGACCTGCATCTATGTAAACAGAGAAAAGGTTGGTGCCAATGCTGCTCAAAGCTCCAGCTTACATCGGCTCTTGTCCTGGCAGCATGGCAGCTCCCCCAAGGTGCAGGAGAAGCAACTTTCCCTGATCGCGATCACTGCACCCGGCCCTGGTTGCAAGGTCTTGCCCATGGTCGCAGCAGGCACTCAGCTCCAGGGTCCCCAATTCAAGCTGACAACCGAGGACACGACCCACTCGTCGGTGGTCTCACACCTTGGCCTGCTCCGCGGGGCCTGCTATGAGCTGGTGCCCACCATGGATGCTCTGGCCGTACGGTCCCCAGTGCTCTGCCGCCATTCGCTGGGCCCCTACCAGGACATGGCTGCTGTGGTGATCGACACAGGCACAGGCTTCACCAAATGCGGGCTGGCTGGAGAGGACCACGTCCTCAGCGTGCTGCCTTCACGCGTGCAACTGCTGCAGCACCCAGTCCAGGGCCAGCCCAGGTACACGGTGCCCGAGAAGCAAGAGCCGTCCTACTCGGTGCTGAATCGAGGCGTGGTCTCTGACTGGGATGCCCTGGAGGTGCTGTGGCAGCACCTGTTCTACTGCAGGCTGGGCGTGCAGCCCGAGGAGCTGGCTGTGCTTGTGGCCGACTCACCCATCTCCCCGCGCACCAACCGAGAAAAGGTGGCTGAAATACTCTTCGAGCGTTTCCACGTGCCAGCCATGCAGACGGTGCACCAGGCCCTGCTGGCACTCTATGCTTACGGGCGCACCACCGGGCTGGTTCTGGGCAGTGGCCACGGCACATCCTATGTGGCGCCCGTTGTCACTGGGGATCTGGCCCCCCTTGACACCTACCGGCTGGACGTGGCGGGTTGCGACCTCACAGAACACTTGGCTCAGCTGTTGCTGGCGGGTGGCCAATCACCGCTCAAGGCAGAGCTGGTCAACCAGATTAAAGAGACCTGCTGCTACGTGGCCATGGACATGACGGCTGAGCTAGCCCGCATGCAGTCCCAGACCCGGGTGGACTTCGTGCTTCCTGACAAGCAGGTCATCACGCTGGGCTCTGAGCGCTTCCGCTGCCCGGAGGCTCTCTTCCAACCCAATCTGCTGGGCGTCAATCAGCCGGGCCTTCCACAACTAGCCCTCCTCAGTATCAGCCGGCTGGAGGCCAAGCAGCAGGAGCAGCTGCTGGCCAATGTGGTGCTGGACGGTGGCAGCACCCTGTTGAGTGGCTTTCCCGAGCGCCTGAGACAGGAGCTGGGCCCCAGTGCCACCGTGCTGGGCTCTCCGCACCGGGCCGTCGCTGCTTGGCTCGGAGGCTCCATCATGGCCTCTCGGAACTCCTTCCAGAGCCTGTGGCTCAGCCGCCGTGAGTATGACGAGGAGGGCCCATGGGCCATTTACAAGTACCATCTATGAGCACATAAAAGTTCTGTTTCTGCTTGCTTTGACTACCATGGCATATTTTAGGCACAGGGCGGTGGAGAGAGGGCAGGGGTTGCAGGCGTGGGGTCAGGGATGGGGGCCTTGGCACTCCCAAGGTACACCCTCCTCTACACACTGGAATTCCGTGGGCCTTGGCAATTCTGTCCTTTCCAGGGAAGCCCAGAGCCCCTTGGCTAACATTGGCCCTGGGCTAGCCTGACCTTTACTGTACCCCAAGGGCAACCAGAGAGAGTGGCTGCTGTGGGTTTTGCCCTGTTGCCCTGGCGACAAGCTCAATTACCCTTGATTGCCAGCTAGTTGCCATGGCAATTTCAAACATAATGAAATAACCCACACAGCCTGGAGTGAGTCACGAAGGGGGGAGCCCCCTCCCCAAGCTCCAGAGGAAAAGACTGCTTGCTTTCCCTCATGTTAGGTCCTCCATGGGGGCTGAGGCCAACAACATCGACAACAGCCAAACAGTTCCGCCGATGGCTGGGGGGCCTAGAACTTTGTTGCTCCATGGGAGGGTCTGTGTCAGAATCTGGGCTTCTTGGGGGAGCTGACCTGAAAGTGCAGATTCCCTCTGAAGTCCGAACCATAGCTGGAGCTCTGTGCTAGGTAGGCAGGGGCTTCTGTCAGCCAATCAGAATATGAAGGAGTAGGAGTGCTGGCCTTTGATGCCGTGGGGCAGGAAATCAGGGTAGGGGGCTTATAAGTCCTGGATCCTGGATGGGAAATATGAACTGAGCTGGAGGGTGAGGCTCCTTTGTAGCCTCTGTGGATATGGAGACTCCCACCTTATCCTACCTCTCTGGTGGGAGCCAGAACTGTCAACTGTGGGGTCCCTTTGCCTCCTCTGTCTCCCAACCCGGGCCAACCCTGCCCACAGGGTGAGTAGAATACAGATCTCGTTAGGAGATCCTAATAGAGGCTATGGGGTAATGCCAATGCCAACTGCCCTATTTTAGTCCCAAAATTCACCATGTGTTAAAGGGCCTCCCATTGGTCAGGGGGTGGCTAGAATCCATGACCCCTGACTTGTCTAGCTCTGAAGAGCTGGGGTAGGAACAAGGGTTTGTGTCTTTCACGGCCGGGAAGAGGTGAGAGGAGGCACTCAGCTGTGTTGATACTTCCTGTCTGGAGGGCACCCCTGCCTGTGTCCCTCTGGCTGAGCGCTGAGGGACAAGCCATGCCCCTGTCCCAACCCTGGGTTCTCATCTTTGGGGTGCCCTCTCCACAAAGGACAGAGACCTGGCTATCCTCACACATACCTGAGAGTGAGGGACGGCCCTTTGTGGACAGACTACAAATGGCCAATGACATAGGGTCATCACAGCCCACCCCACCCCGGGGCACGGTTTGCCCTCTTCCTGAGTCCAGTTATCACACCCTGAGTCGGACTCCCCAGTCCTAAGGCCTGTGTCAGGCAGGAAGGGGACCAGGACTAGCTAGCTACAGCGTCCATGTGCACATGCATGCAAGCATGCCTGGGTGCACACAGAATGCAAACACGTGCCCCTGGGCACCACTGCACACACGGCGCTGTTGCCATCTCCTTTGGCACAAGAGCACAGACTCACAGACATCATCACACGTGTGCACATACACCCTGCCACGTGCTCACCCACAGGCACATGGAGTATGCACGGGACCCAGAAGAGGTGGAGCACTGCCAGCAGCAGGCAGGGCTATAGCGAGCCACTTCTTCCCCTGTCTCGAAATCCCCCACGTTGGAGCTTCTCCTTGGCCTCACGTCTCCACCATGATCTTCAGGAAAGGCAGAAAATGTGTGTGATGTGTGGGGTCGGCAAGCCATGGATCAGATGCACCATACAACTCAGAGAACTGTTTCAATGACAGTGGGCAGACAGCAGGAAGGACTGAGTGCTAGGCCATTCATTCATTCTGCAGACATGAACTGAGCACCCGGAGACAGGACACAGGCTCTGGCCTGTGCCCAGCTCGCCAGGAGAGTCCTCACCAGTAGTTGAGTCAGTGTGGTAACTGAGACCACCCAGAGCCCAGGGAGCCAAGAGGCTGTGACCAACCCAGGGAAGGATGTGAAGGGCTCCTCATCACCCCCTGAGGAGAAAGATACTGATAGGTCCTGTTTAAATAGTCATGTCCCAGGCTAGACTTCCAGCCCCAGCCCTAGCTTCAACTTCCTGACTTGGACACCTGCAGCCACGGGAAACCATCCAGGAGAGACTCACTCATGGCCAAAGGTTTGGAGATGACCTCACCCAGGATGGGGTCAGAAGAGTTCGGGTGAGGTGGGGCCCAGCTCCAGGCAAGCCTAAGTCTGGCCTTCACACACTGGCCTTAAGGCTTGAGCGGGGGGTGGGGGGTGGCAGGGCAAGTATTTGGTCCACTTGCATCCACGACAAGGGACAGAGAAATGGCCAAGGACTTCCTGCAGAGCCTCCCCCTGGCAGTTCTCAGCCAGAGGGGCAGGTTCTCAGGTCAGGTCAGGTTCCCAGGTCAGGGGGCAGGTCTGCTGGGACTCCTGGGGGCTGTAAGTTCTCTTGTATCCCCGTATCCTAGCCCAGGCCACTAGGGGTGATGCTGCTCAGGAAGTGCTCGAGGGCGATTAAACTGGAAAGAATGCAGAGTCTACACCTTATCATAGGTAACTTTCAGAGCTTGAGAAATTCAGAGGCACACTGGAAGGGGGCAGACTGGGCCATCCACCCTGGCTGGGACTTGGAGATGGGAAAGGCTCTGACTTGGCAGGAGGGGACGGAAGGGTGGGCAGAGAGACTGGCACCAAGGTCTGGGGCTCTCGCTTGCATGCACACACACCCTCGTGTTTACTGGTTAGGGGAGGCCAGTCTATAGTGAAGCTTTCCCTAGTGACTGCCCAGTTGGTTCTTTTTAGTGGGTTCCGCTCTGAGTCAGGTTTTGGGAGCTGGTGGGTTCAGGTGGTAAAGAATCTGCCTGCAATTCGGGAGACCTGCGTTCGATCCCTGGGTTGGGAAGATCCCCTGGAGAAGGTAATGGCTACTCACTCCAGTATTCTGACCTGGAGAATTCCATGGATTCTATAGTCCATGGAGTCGCAAAAGAGGCGGACACGACTCAGCGACTTTCACTCAGTTTGGGAGCTGGACAGAGCGCCAGTACCCTAGAGACCACAACCCTCCAAGACACTCCTGTGCAGTTCCAGGACTCAGGCTTTCTCCCCACACCTTCTACTCTGCCGCACCCTCTACAATGAGCATCATAAGGTACCTCCAGTCCCTGTTGCCCGGTCAGCCCGGTGCCTAAGGGAACCTTCGAGAGCCTGGCCCGGGCCGCGCAGGCCAGTGCTCACCGTCTCTGCTGCCACCCCTCATCAGCCCTGCTCCGAGTGGGATTCCGGGCTCAGGCTTCTCCAGGGTAGGGGCGGAGCCGGCTGAGGGAGGCCCCGCCCCCAGCCCGCCCCCGGCCCGGGGTGCGAATCCGGTGCCGGCGAGCGGCGGGAGATGCTGGAGGTTCGCGAGCCGAAGTGGCTGCAGCTGGCGCCGCGTCTGCCCCGCGTGCCCGGAGCGGATTCTGCCCGCCGCCCCTGGAGCCCTCGGCGCCTCCACTGAACCCGCGATCGCATCCTCCCTGTGACCGACCAGCGCTGCAGGTGCGGGGTGAGCCGGGAGGGGGTGGGCTCCCGGAACGCACGTTGCGAGGTCTTAGGGGATTGGGTCTCTGGTTCGAGGTTCTGGTAGCCGAGTGCGCGGGGGCGCTGCAAGGGCTTGGGGTCCTGGCGGGGGCAGAGTACGCGGGCTCTGCAGATCCAGGGCTGGGCGTGCGGGGTTGGGCTGAAGTTCCCCATCACCTCAGACGGCTCGGGGGTCCCAAGGGAAGCCTCTGAGACTCAAGTCCAGGCCAATCTCCCCTCCTTGTCCCCCATCCCACCCCTCGTCTCGCTGGGCTCCTAATTGTGAAAACGTTAACCTTCCAACATTGAGCTGCCCCAGGGGGTTAGGGGCGAGGGCTCAGCTGTCCCTCTGGACTCCCAGAGCCGCCTCCAGCCCCTCCCAACTGCCCCCGGACCCCCCCTCCCTCCAGCTAAGCAGTCACTAATTTCCATGACAACGAGAGTTCTTTATGGGCGACAACCTGAAGGGGGCTGGGCGGGGCTGCCGCTCGGTGGGGGAGGAGGCTCAAGCCCCTGGGGACCAGCAGCCCCCTAGCCGAGATCCAGCTTCCAAGCCTTAACTCGGGGGCCTCCGCGGGGGTCCAGGGTACCGACCCAGCGCTGCGCGGTGGGGGTGGGGGACGCACATGTTTCTGCCGGGAGGTGCGGGGCTTGGTGCTCACACGTGTGCCGCCCGCATGTGTGTTGCTGTGCCAGCGGGGGCGAGTCAGCAGCACTGGGGAAGGGGGTCAGGGTGGCAGCACGGTTGGGGAGCAAGGCCCCCGGCTGGCAGGGTGAACAATGAGAGAGTGAGTCTGCCTTCCCCAGCCTGTAGCGTCTGGCAGAGACCCTAGGCTCTCCCAGCCCCCCATAGCTGTGCCAAACTGCTTTTGTCTGCACCCCCTAGGCAAAGCCTGCTACCAGGTTCCCTCCGAGGAAGCAGGGCTCTCTGTCTATCACCAAAAGCTCAGTCTGCAGCAGTCCAGCTACTGGCCAGCCACCCTCCTCCAAGGGTGGCTTTGAGTCCCCCAAGGACCACCTGCAGGGACCTGGTGTCCTCCCTGTCCCCCACCCCCAGTCAATTCCCGTCAGCTTTAGGCACCTGCTGGGCCCGATTTTCCTCAACTGAGAAATTGGTGTCTCCGCTCCCCTCTGTGTCAGGCTGGGCCCTGGGCTGGAGCAGAGATCTCTCTCCTTTTCATTTACAGAATTTGGTAGGGATCCTCCTTCCGTATCAGCTGCCTTTTCCCATATCAGCTGCTGGCCCTCCTCTCCCATCCTTGTCCTGGCAGGTGGACAGTCCTTGCCCTGGGAGAAGGCCACAGAGTCAGTGATCTCCATCCAGGGAAACTGAGGCAGAGTCGGTGAAGGAGGGGAGGATGCTGTGCAGTTGTTATCCTGTTTCTAGACTGCTCGGGGTGCTGTTTCTGGCCTTCAGACAAAACCCACTGTTGGGGAGGGGGCGGCGGTGGCAGGGAATGAGGCTGAGCCGCCAGAGAGGCCCTGGGGACCCAAGGCCTCTAGGGAAGAGCAGATGGGGGTGGGGGTAGCTGGGGAGTCCAGGCAGAGCTGGGTCAGCTGACAGGAGGGGCTGCAAAGGGAAGCAGCCAGGTCTCCAAGCTTCATTTCCATCCCCCACGCCTGTGCCTTCGACATGTTGGACCTGCCTTACCTAAGCTGCCTTGGTGACAGGGAGAGGGGCTGAGGAACTGTTGTGACCGAGGGGACCACAGCAGATGGCCTCTTCCCGCACCAAGTTCAGTGCTTGTCTAGGGGGATACAGGAGGGGTCAGTCTCAAAGGTCCAGGCATCAGGGGCAGCTCCTGGCCCAGGTGTGCAGAGCACATGGTCATGGAGACCTTAGGGCTCTGCTGGACATCCATAGGCCCCTTCAAAACCCCCATCCCACCTTTTCTCCTGTGTCCTTGTGCCTGCATCCTTTTTACTATATGAATTCTTTATACTCCCCCCCCCTTCCACCGCAGGTTGTGCCTTTGTCTCTCTGTGGCCCTGCCCCTCTCTTTCCTAAAGTCTCCCAGTTCTTCCCTGATGGAGACCAGGGTCTCCAGGGTCACAGAACCCATAGGGAAGGAATCAGGGCAAAAGTCTCAGGGAATTCTTGGAGAAGGGGTTTGAATAACACCTCTCCTTACCCCTCCCCTGGTTTAAAAACTTCCATCACCATAGCAACCCTTTACTCCCAGGGCCTACTCTGCATTTCCGCTCCTCCACTCAAAGGGCAGCAGGGCCCCCAGTGGGTTTTCCTTCAGGGGCTCAAAGCTTGGAACCCAGGTGCCTGGAAGGGATCAGCTGGTTCTTGGCTCAGCCTGCATGTTTGAAGGCTGAACTTTCTGGAGACAGCACTGGATTGTATGCCCACCCCAAGACTGGAGAGCATTCCCCCCAACCCCGCATGCGCTCTCATTAGATGGGAGATAGTCAGCAGCCAGAACTAGTGACCAAGGCCCAGCCCGGTCAGGCCCCTGCCCAGTTACCTAAAGCAGCTGGATGGTGGACGAGAAACTTGACTCTGCCTCCTGACGCAGACCTGAGAGCGAGGTCTCTATTTCTGCCCGTCCTGTGGATGAAATCTCTGCCTCACGCTGGGCAGAGCTGGGACCAAGGCATGTCGATTACAGCAGGAAACCCAGCTCTGGTCCCTGAAAGTAGAGAGCAGGGAAGGGGAGGGGGTGCCTGCAGGCTGGTGTTCACAGCTGCCACTAAATCGGGAGGTGTTGCCCACAGTTGTTGGGAGGCTGCTGGAGGCCTCCTGGGCCCCTCCTGGCCTCCCTAGATTTACTGCAAGATCTGGAGCCCCACATGGCAGAGGACCAGAGTAGCAGGAAACTCCTATTGTGGCTATAAGAGGTGGGGCTGGAACCAGGCTGACCCCAGTGGAGGAGGGGCCAGGACCCTGTGGGACCCCTGGACCTTTGGAGGGGCCTCTGTCCCGTTCAGGCTTCCCCTGGGCCAGACTTGCCTTAGGCTGCCATAGGGCCGCTTGGGACCCTTTATTACCAAGGCACCCGTAGGCTGAGGCTCCATCAGCTTTGCCCAGGGGGTCAGACCTGAGTAGCTAGGGAATGCTTGGCCCTCAGGCTCCCTCAGAGGCTCCCCAGGCTCTGCGCTTCCCCCAAGCTCCCTTGGGACCACCCCCTGTGCACACCAGTCAGTTTCTCTGCAGAGAATGGAAGAAAGCATGTCTCTAGGGAAATGGCTGTGATGGGACTTCTGTGCCCTCCCTTGTCCCAGTGTGGAGTTGAGGTCCAGCCAGGGTCCCATGTCACTGGGAGGGAGCTCTGTGCTATTGGATGTTGACTCTGGGCTATCCAGGCCTTGGCAGTGAGGGGGGTGAAAAATGTACTCTTTCTTTCTGCCTGGCCTTCTACTGTTCTTGACGATGTCTCAGCTGCTCCTCTCAGCTTTGGGGCCAGGGCTGCCCTTGTTGCAAGCAGGTGCCTGGGGCTTGGTACACACACCGGCAGCCTCCCAGGCAGCAGCAGTGGGTAGCAGATGGGAGAGTGGGTGGGGGTGGAAGGGACCAAGATGCTAATCGGAAGCAGGGCCCCTCTTTCTCCTCTCTTTGCCCTGGGGCCAGGTTGGGGGTGGAGGCGAGTGAGGGCAGTTAGATGGGTGAAGGGAGGTAGTGACTGGCTGAGATCAGGGCAGCCATGGGAGCGGCAGGCAGGTGTGTCCCGCCACGAGGCTTCAGGACATGGCTGCAGGTTGATGTGACTGAGCAGAGGTCCCCATGGTGGAGACAGAGCCCCAAGACTGGCCCTGGGTCCCTGCAGGTCTGAGTGCATATGCGCGGCCAGAAGCAGGGCCAAGATCAGGGACAGGCATATACAAAACCTCCCACGCTGCAGGGCTGAGTGGGGAGATATTGGTGTGGGGTTGGGGGGAGGTGGAGGTGGTGGAAGTTATCTCAGCGAAGGGCCATGTTGAACCTGGAACCTCAGGATGGTCGCCAACGATCCGTGGCACAAATAACCTTAGAACTTCGGGAATCACAAGGAAAGAAGAGATTTAGCCCTGGTCTCAGCACCCAGCTCACGTGGAGGCTGCTCCATGGGGAGGCCAGGATGGGTAGTGCCCCTGCTAGTGCCCACACTTCCTCCACTGAGTGGACATGGTTGAGCTGGCGAGTCACCTGTTGTTGGTTGTTTAGGTAGTTGCTGATTTTTTGAATGTTATAAATAACTCTGCCGTGACAAATAGGATACTGATGGGAGACTTGAGGGGAAGGGCATTCCTGCCAGAGGCAATAGTGTAAGCAGAGCAGCAGAGCTGAGCCATAGGTCCCTCCCAGCCCTCTGGGGGGACCTGCAGGTTGAGGTATCACCCTCCTACCCAGCAAACGGCCCTTGGATTGCAGCCTGGAAAGGGAATCGCTGCACACCAGAGCCACTGGGGCAACTGATGCAAGCCCCCTCCCTCGGATTGTTAGGCCTTAGAGATGGGTGGCCGGCAGTAGTGGGTGGCCTCGCCTCTGCTCTCAGCTGTGAGAGTGGGATTCCAGCCACATGCTCCTTCCAGGCAGATGCAGGAGCCAGGCTGTGACCGCAGTGGCAAAGATCCGCAGTCGAGGACGATCTTCAAAGCTTCTCTTGTTTGCCTCTGCAGTACTTCACAAGATGGCTTAAGCCCTGGCTTGAATCACGCTGATGAAAAATGCGTTTGTGTTCCCTAAGCCCAAAGAACCTGGGTGAGGGAATGGTGGAATTTGTTCCCTAATGCGGAAAGCAAATTTGAGGGAGAATTTGCAGGACTGGGTGCCCTGGGAAGCAGGTAACCTCCTCCTGGTAGGAAGCAAGCGCCAGCCAGGGCCGGCCAAGGGGCTTGTGTGGGTCCTGGCCTTTGACCCTGGCTGGCAGAGTCCCTCTGAGCAAGCTTCTTCCTCTGGTGGGAGCGTTCTCTCTCCTTCATACTGTGGCTGTGAATCACTTCAGGCAGGGCACCTAGGTATTCAAGGCCCCAGCCCAGGCGCTTTGCACAGCAAGTGCTAATCAGGCTGGTGAGAGACCGTGCACAGTCAAAGAAGCAGAGCAGTTTGAATGCAGCCTTTTGTGTGAAGCGTGTTATCACCCCAGTGTCACACCAACCAGGCATTAAGGAGGCCAACTTTGAGTCAGACCTGGGAAGGTCTGGACTCTCACCAGTTCCCCTCCTGAGGTTTACCTCTGAGCAAGGGCTGCGAAGGCCTTTTCCTACGGGTGTGGGCCCCAGTCCACCCTGCATCCCAGGTGAGGATTGGGCTGGCAGGGTGGCAGATCCGTGGGGTGCCACGCTCCAGGTGCCAGAGTGCCTGGAACCTACTGCAGTCAGCTGTGCTCATCCTTCTGCCTGGAGTAGCCACCCGTGGCCAGAGGCCTCTCCCCTGGACCTGATGGCCAGGTCTCCTGTGGGCCCTGGCAGTGAGGCACAACGCAGGCTTGTCTTGCTTTTCCAGACCATTACCCCTGCACACCTCTTGGCAAATCCTTTCCCTCTAAGGCCCGACCTTAATGCTGCTTTTTCCTCAAAGCCTTTCCTTGCTTCTCTACCCAGATGGGGGTTCTCCTTCTGAGGAATCCCCCAAGCACTCTGCCTGAATGCAGTATTAAATCAGTAAAAACAACCACAGTACAAATTCTAACAGAAAATTAATGAACAGTAGACATCATCGACTCAGTGGATGGTGTTTGAGAGAGACAGTGAAGCAGAGGGAAGCCTGGCGTGCTGCAGTCCATGGGGTCGCAAAGAGTCGGACACGACTGAGCGACTGAACAACAACAGAATAAATCTGCCCCTCTGACACCCAGTTCTTTCCCCCAAAGGAGACTCTTATTTTCTTCCAGAAAGGACTTTGAGTGTACACAAATCCATAAAGTTTAAAAAATTTACCCCAGTGCAGCACCCTTTACCCACTGTTCTATCCCCTGCTTTTTCTCACACTGTCCTACTGCAGCACATTTTGATCTATTTTATTCTTTTTAATAGCAATCAAGTATTCGGCAGTACGTATGGCCATAATTTTTATTCACATTTTTTCTTGTGAAATATAACAAAAATCTAGGAATGAACCCAATACGTGTATGTACATTTGTCCAAATTATTATAAAGCTCAGACCTGTGAAACCACTACTCAGGTTCAGAAATAGGTCCTCCAGAATCCTCCCCCAATCACAACCTCTTTTATTTCTCTTAGGAGGTCTCATGATGTTTACTTCCTAGTGTTGCTTTATAGTTTGACCAGTATGTCTGTATCCTTAAACAGTATAGATTAGTGAGGCCTGTTGTGAACTCTGTATTTGGTGGTTTTTTTCACTCAGCACTTGTATTGGTGAGATTGACCATGTGGTTGGGTAGAGCTGTAGATCCCTCATTCCCCTCATTTCCATTGTTGTGTAATAATATTCCATTGTGTGACTCTCCCACAATACATCCTGCTGCTGACGGGTATGTGGGCTGTTTCCAGTTTGGGGCAATTCAGAATATTGCAGCCATGAGCACTCTTGTATGAGTGTCCTGCTGCACAAATGTATATGTTTCTGTAGGATGTATATTCAGCTGTGCAATTGCTGGTTATTAGGGAATGTTCGACTTCAATAGTTTCACCAAACTGTTTTGCACACGGGACACTTGCCCTCCACCAGCAGTGCTCATGTTCTTTGCATCTTTGCCAATGCCTGGCATCTTTAGACTTGCGGAGATGACTCTGATGGGTGGGTAGCTACAACCCTCTTCATCTGTGAAATCATTGAAATTTAAATCAATCATTTGATAAATCTCTTTTTGATTATACATAATGCAGAATGATTCTAGGATATGTCAGCTTAATATATTTTTCATAAGCAGGGGCTGCTGTAGCTTGGGCAGCCAAGCTGAGTGGCTAGAAGTATGGCCAAAAAGGCAGGGGTTGGATCCCATTCTGACCACCCTCTAGCCCTTTCTGGTGTAGATGTGGCCTCTGGCTTGATCTGAGCTGGGTTGGGGTTTCCCAAAGACAACTTCTACATTGTGTGGAGAAGTGGGGAGTGGGACAGCTGAACCAGACCCCATCCTGTCTGCAGCTCAGAGCCCGGCAATGCCGTTTGGGTGTGTGACTCTGGGCGACAAGAAGAACTATAACCAGCCATCGGAGGTGACTGACAGATATGATTTGGGACAGGTCATCAAGACGTGAGTGCCGGGTCTGTTGGGCCAGGGTGGGCGGGCCAGGGCTGGGGAAAGGGGAGTGGAGTACAGCCCAAGCTGAGGCCGGGGCTGAGGGGAGTGCCTGCTGGCTGCAGTGAGGAGTTCTGTGAGATCTTCCGGGCCAAGGACAAGACGACAGGCAAGCTGCACACCTGCAAGAAGTTCCAGAAGAGGGATGGCCGCAAGGTGCGGAAGGCAGCAAAGAACGAGATAGGCATCCTCAAGATGTGAGTGTGAAGCCCTGGGCTGGGGTGGCGGAGGGGAGGAAGCAGGGCAGGGCTTGGAGGGCCAGGGACCTCAACAGTACCAGCCTCCGGCCAGTTAGTGTGCTGTGGCCCACAGTAGCCACCAAAGCCTCTCTGAGGGGCTTTACCCAGCTCTAGCACTTGGCTCTTTTCTCTGCCGCCAGGGTGAAGCATCCAAACATCCTGCAATTGGTGGATGTGTTTGTGACTCGCAAGGAGTACTTTATCTTCCTGGAGCTGTGAGTGTGGGTCTGGGGTTCCAGGAGTCCTTAGTCCTCCCAGGTCTTTACTTGCTCCACCCTCTGCAGCCAGGGCAAGCCCCCCTTCTGGACCCTTGGGGTTCCAGGTCCATGTGCCTTGCCCAGCCAGCTGCCTGGTGTCGGTAGCCTGCCCACGTACTCCTGCCCCACCCCCGATCCTGCCCACGCCAGGCTCAGGGGCTGGTGTCCCTCAGGGCCACGGGGAGGGAGGTGTTTGACTGGATCCTGGACCAGGGCTACTACTCGGAGCGAGACACGAGCAACGTGGTGCGGCAGGTCCTGGAGGCGGTGGCCTACCTGCACTCACTCAAGATCGTGCACAGGAACCTCAAGGTGAGGCCGGCAACCAGGTCAAAGGGGCCGCTGGCAGCTGGCCTGGGGCTGGGGTGGGCAGCACTTTGAGGCCGTGGTCCAGCCTCTGAGGGTTTCATGGTGTCTTCATCTGCCCACCCGCATGCCATTCCCGGCTGGAGCAGCTGGAGAACCTGGTTTACTACAACCGACTGAAGAACTCAAAGATCGTCATCAGCGACTTTCACCTGGCTAAGCTAGAGAATGGCCTCATCAAGGAGCCCTGTGGGACCCCCGAATACCTGGGCAAGCAGGGAGTAGGGCAGGGCGGGGTGGGACACAGCCTTCAAGGCCTGGCTCTGGGTAGTGGAGGAGAAAGTCCCCATCCCAGCAAATGGGTGTGGGTGGTACAAGGCCAGGCCAGGGCTGATACTGACCAGCAGATGGGTCCTGTTTGCAGCCCCAGAGGTGGTAGGCCGGCAGCGGTATGGACGCCCTGTGGACTGCTGGGCCATTGGAGTCATCATGTACATCCTGTAAGTGGATAAGTGGGCAAACAGGCTGGCAGTGAGGTGGGATGAGGGTCTGCATCCATGGCCTTCCTGAATGACCCTGAACATGGGCCCCCATGCAGGCTTTCAGGGAATCCACCTTTCTATGAGGAGGTAGAGGAAGATGACTATGAGAACCACGACAAGAATCTCTTCCGCAAGATCCTGGCTGGCGATTATGAGTTTGACTCTCCATACTGGGATGACATTTCGCAGGCAGGTGAGGAGGTATCCAGCATGAGGGCAGAGTAAAGGGCTGGTGTAGGGGACGGCTGTCAACCTTTTCTGCTGGACTCTGATCCCATCCCCGAGCCCACTCATCACCTCTAGACTGTGAGAGGGGTGCCCATGCCTAGACTCTCCCTGGCTTTCTCCCAGCCAAAGACCTGGTCACAAGGCTGATGGAGGTGGAGCAAGACCAGCGGATCACTGCAGAAGAGGCCATCTCCCATGAGTGGTGAGCAGGGAGCTGGGGGGCGGGCAGGAAGGATGGGAGGAGAGGCCAGGGGTTCCTTGTCCTGTCTTCCTCCATCCTTGAGGCCTTGAGTTGGGGTTCAGGGGGGTACCCAGAGCTCAGGCCAGCTCAGAGGGTCTGCCTAG
The DNA here is from genome assembly GCF_019320065.1 of Cervus canadensis. Lineage (NCBI taxonomy): Eukaryota > Metazoa > Chordata > Mammalia > Artiodactyla > Cervidae > Cervus > Cervus canadensis. The sequence continues at coordinate 10,168,899 of NC_057407.1, read as the reverse complement.
GATTGTATAAGGAAAGGGTTGGGCACAGTCTCCATGAAGGCCATATGCCCTCAGATCTAGACACACTTGTACCCTTTCCAGGATTTCTGGCAATGCTGCTTCTGATAAGAACATTAAGGACGGTGTCTGTGCCCAGATTGAAAAGAACTTTGCCAGAGCTAAATGGAAGGTAAGGCTTGGATGGTTCTCTTTCCTGGCTTGATCCCCAGTGCTCCTTCTGGCACCACAGTTTCTGGCCTGCATCACAGCCCTGCAGACATACACAGGCTTTTCTTAAACCATCAGGTGTAGCTGTAGTCACTGTGATGACCTCGGGCAGGTGTGCTGAGCAGCTGGGGCCCTGGCCCTGGGTTGGTCAGAGGCAGCCAGAGCCTCATGGAATGGTCTGGGATTGGCTTTTGTGAATAAACAGATCCAGTTTCCATGAGCCTCACTCTGAGCCTCTCTCCACTGTCCTTCTTTCAGAAAGCTGTCCGAGTGACCACCCTCATGAAACGGCTCAGGGCCCCAGAGCAGTCCGGCACGGCTGCAGCCCAGTCTGCTCCCGGCACAGACACTGCCACCCCTGGGGCTGCGGGCGGGGCCACGGCTGCAAGTGCAGCTGCCTCAGTCCTTGGGGGCAGTGCCGCCCCAGCCACAGCGGGTGACACTACAAAGAGCGAGAACGTGGCCCCCGCTGACCGTAGTGCCACCCCAGCCACAGACGGCAGTACCACCCCAGCCACTGATGGGAGCGTCACCCCAGCCACTGATGGGAGCATCACCCCAGCCACCGATGGGAGTGTCACCCCAGCCACCGACAGAAGTGTGACGCCAGCCACTGATGGGAGAGCCACACCAGCCGTGGAAGAGAGCACCGTGCCCACCACCCAAAGTTGTGCCACACCGGCTGCCAAGGCTGTTGCCACCCCTGAGCCGGCTTTGGCCCAGCCGGACAGCACAGCCCCAGGGGGCGCAACAGGCCAGGCTCCACCCTCTAGTAAAGGGGAAGAGGCTGCTGGCTGTGCCCAGGAGTCTCGGAGGGTGGAGAGCAGCTGAGGGGGCAGGCTGTGGGGGGCGGGGGATGGGCAGGAGGGTGGGAGAGTGGATGAGGGGCTTCTCACTGTACATAGAGTCACTGGCATGATGCCCTCGCTCCCCCCCGCCCCTGCCTCCCAGCATGGGGCATGTCTGGGGGCCACAGGAGACCAGTCTCATCTCCTGTGTGTATGTGCGTGAGTAGTGGGCAGGCCAGAGGCGGGACCAGCCCTAGCCCCTGCATGGATTCCTTGTGGCTTTTTCTGTCTTTTGCTAGCTTCATCAGTTTCTGTTTCTTGTGGGATGCTGCTCTAGGGATACTCAGGAGGTCCCTGCTCCCCTGCCCCCCTCCCCTCTCTGCCTCACAGTTCCCCCCCACCCAGGCAGGCCCTGAAGGTCCCATCCTCTCCCAGGCCCTAAATTGGGTGGCCTTGCCCTGAGAGCTGGTCCTCCAGCGAGGCCCTGTCAGCGGTCTTAGGCTCCTGCACATGAAGGTATGTGCCTGTGGTGTGTGGGCTGCTCTAGGAGTGGAAACAGGCTGGTATAGAGAATGCTGTAATCTCGGGCAGTATGCTTTAAGTCAAGACTGGTCACATGGCTGGGGGCACTGCTTGGTAGCCACGGGGGTCCTCAGAAGTGAAAAAGAATGAGCTGGAGGGTAGAAGCTCCCATCTCTGTCCCTGGGATGTCTCTCCTAAGACCCTTGCGCTGTTTCCTGCCCTCCTGGGTCCTGCAGTGGGTTGCCCTGTGCCCTGAGCTTCAGGAGCCTGCAAGGGGAAGGAGGAGCAATTAGGATGTGGCGATGAGATCTGGGAGGGCGGAGTGCAGACCCAGGACCTAGCGTACCAGCCTAGCTGGGTCCTTACCCTGGGCTGAACAAGGACAGCTGCCACTGGCTCTTCCCAGATGGGCTCCCTTAGGCTCAGTCCACAGTCCTCTCCATCCCAGGCAGGGGGCCTGCTGCCTGGCAGTGTCCTGTAGTCTGATTTGGGGGGTTGCCCTTCACAGGGTCAGGTTTTCTGCTCTCTCAATTCAACAGTGAAATAGACAGGAACACTCTATGTCTATGACCCACTTCCCCTTCTATCAAGGTTTAGAGAGAGGCCCAGGTGTCTCTGGGCCACGCTGAGTTGCTTTTGCTGGAATGAGGGAGTGAATAAAGCTCCCCAGTTTCCTAATGGAGGCTCCTGGCAGGTGCCCTTTGTCAGACCCTACTAGAGCCTGGGCAGGCAGCCACACTGGTCCCAGCCCTCGCTTGGCACTCGGGGTAGTCCTGCCCTTCTCCCTGCATGCCTGTGGGTCTGCTCTGGTGTATGAAGGTCGGTGGGCTGTGTACCTGCTGAACCTGGCAAATAAATGTCACTCTGCCAAAGCCTCTGGCCACCCTCTCGCCTTTGCTTCCTCTATATTACTGGGGAGGGCCCCTGGAAGGCAGTGGGGAGGGGAGAGGCTGGGGATAGTTTTGCTGGTAGTGGTCTGAACTCAGTGCCATGTGGATTGCTTGGGATGCCACAGGATGGTCCTTGATGGTAGGGGTGGGGTCCTCTGGACTCTAGAAAACCATGTGGGGTTACTGTTCTGACAAGTCTTGTTGAACAAGGAGTCTTTATCTTGACTTAGGCATAAGACCCGGAACCCACCAAGGCCATCCACCATAGAGAGAGACCTTTTGTACATGGCCAAAGTGGGTTTCCCTGGGTTGTGGAGAGGGTGCAGGGTAGGCATTACACAATGATTCTATCCTGCCCTTTGTGTTGATTTCTCCTTCCTGTAAACAACACCGTCGCTTTCCACATAGGTCCCAAGGACTTCACTCTGGGTCCACTTCAGGTGGAACAGATGAGCTTTATATTGTGGGGCTGTGTATAAGTTTTTTTCTGGGAAGAGGGGAGTAATACTACTAAAAACAGTTAATCACAGAAACTCCTAGGAGTACTCCTTCCAGCCAAGATTAGTCCAGGTGAACTCACCAGGGATGTCGCTCTTCCTCAGAGAGGATCCCAAAGACAACTCTGATGTGGGAATAAGAAAAAAGGTCTATTAGTCACTTGTCTAAGATGCATCTGGGCCTCCAAAAATCCAACTCAACTGCAGTCCCGAGGCAAAGCTGATCCTCCCGAGAGCTAGGACCGAAGTTAGGTTACTGGCCCTGCCACCTCTAATCACTTCTAAACTCAGGAGTCAAGTCTTGCTTGTATAGGTCCGGCGTGAGCTTGAGATGTCCTGAGTGGTTAGGACTTGTGTCCATCTTTCTAGGACCACTCAGAAAGGAGGGCTAAGAGGGTGCAGCAATCTTTCGGTCTGGGAACTATGGGTTTCCACTATATGGTCAAGCACCGCCCAGAGCCCAGGGGACCCGCTCTCTATCGTGACCGTCGTCCCATTCCCTACTCTACTCTCTGAGAGAGTACAGAGAAGGCTGCGCTGAGAACAGGGCTCAGAAGCCCGTGCCCAGCGCACCTCGAGTCACCTCAGGCTTGGGACCATAACGCCCTGTGTTGCCCCCAAAAGGGGCCCGGCCGGCAGCCTAGCTGGTCCCCGTACCAATCCGGCGCTGCGCTGCCGCTGTACCTGCGGTCTCAACCGCCTGCAGCCTGAGGATTACCGCTTGACAGTTTCAGGCCCGCGCTCCGCCCCAGGATTCTTCACGGCCGCGGGGCCGTTAAGCCCCGCCCCCCGAGGGTTCGTCCAATCGGGACCCAACCTTCCGTGCAGCCACTTCCGATCCTCTCCCGGAAGTTGCGCCGTGGAGCCAAATTCGAAGCTAGTGAAGACGCGGAGGCACGGCCACCAAGCTGGACCCGTCGCCGTTTCCTTGGCTACCTCGGCCACTTGAGACCACTCATCATGCCTATCCGTGCCCTGTGCACCATCTGCTCCGACTTCTTTGATCACTCCCGCGACGTGGCCGCCATCCATTGCGGCCACACCTTCCACTGGCAGTGGTGAGTGAACGCTGTGTTGGAGCTGGGCCCTCGCTCCTGTAGGGCTACAGGACTGTGGGGTGTCGGGGCTCCGGGCGACCCGCCCCCGGAGCCCAGACTGGTGCTGAGGAAGGCATTATTAGATGGGAGTCCCACGAGAGTTCCTGACCTGGGCAGAAGCGAGTTGTGTGGCAGGCTTCCCCGAGGAGGTGACAGCTGAACTGAGGCCGGGGGTGCGGGTGTAGGGGGGAAGGTACAAGGCTTGGTTTAATGGAGACAGGGTAGAGGTTTCTTTGATTGGCTTGCAGAGAGATGTGGTTTCAAAATTATTTGTCCGTGCAGATGCTTTCACCCCATTAGTGAGCCCTTTGTTTTCTGCCAGACCTGGTAGCCAGCAGTCTACTGGATTTGTTGTGGTTTGCCTGATGGTTTGGAATGATTCTGTCCAGAGTCATCTCCTTGGTCAGACACTGCACTGTATTCACTGACCTAAGCAAACCCAAATTAACATCAGTGGCAAGGAGGTGTTCTCGAATCAAGGTGTTCTGCTGACTGGTAGGACCATTCTGTTGAATGCACAGCTGGTGGGGAGATCCCCCTGGTAGCTGTGGACAGGCTGAGTCGCGAGTTCTTTTTTTAAACTGTGATGAAATGCATGTAACATAAAATTAACCATTTTTTCCTTTTCCTTTTTTTCCCACTATACACTGTTCTATTGGAGCAATATTATATATATATATATATATATAACCTAACATTTAACATTTTGCAAAAGCTTACTTAACAAAAAAGTTCAGTTCTGAAAATGTATACGACCTGAATTTTATATCATACTAAAACAGGCCCTTTGGAAAGGACATATGGAAGCAATTGATTTCTCTGGTGAACACAGCCTTTGTTTATACTTGCTCCAAAACTTCTGACATGATGATACTGTTTTCTCATATTACCACCATTTCAGTATTGTTCTGTTGCCCAGCTTCACACATTCATCTCTCCCAAGATTCATAAAGAGATCAAATTCCTGCAATATTTCTTGGACATGTCTGCCACCATTTAATTTCAATGAAAACTTCATAAAATTTTAAAATTTTTTCAGGAGAATGTTTACTCAGTGAGCTCGAAGATGCCTTCCATTTTGACCATTTTAAGAGTACAATTCAGTGGCATTAAGTACATTCACAACATTGTGTAACCATCACCACTAGTTCCAGAACGTTTCCATCAGTCCAAACTAAGCACTGAACCTTTAAACAATAATTTTTCATTCCCGCCTTCCCACAGCCCATAGAAACCTCTGTTTTACTTTCTGTCTCCTTGAATTTTTCTTTTCTAGGGACCTCATGTAAGTGAAATCACAACATTTGGTTCTTTTAAGTTTGGCTCATTTCACTAAGCATAGTGTTTTCAAGGTTCATCCATGTTGTAACATGTTTCAGAATTTTACTCCTTTTTATGACTAAGGGATTATTATTCATTGTATGAAAATAACACATTTTGTTTGTCCCTTCATCTATTAATAGACATTGGGTTGTTTCCATATTTTGGCTACTGTGCATAATGTTACTATGAACATTGGTGTACAAGTATATTTTCAAGTTCCTGGTTTCATTTATTTTGGGTTATCCTGAGAAGTGGACTAATTGGATCATATGGTAATTCTATGTTTAATGTTTTGAAAAGCTGCCCTTCTGTTTTCCTGTGTCTGCTGTACCATTTTACGTTCCTACTAACAATTCACAAGGGTTCCAGTTTCTCCACATCCTTGCCAAACTTTTTTTTTTTCATAATGGCCATCATAATGGGTATCTTTGCTTTTACTGTGTGTGTTTAAAGCTATCAGTTTCCCTCTTGGCACTGCTTTTGCTGTCTTACACGGTTTTGGTATGTTTTCATTTTCTTTAATCTCATGGTATTTTCTTATTTCCCTTGCAATTTCTTCTTTGACCCATTTGTTATCTAAGAGTGTGTTGTTTAATTTCCACACATTTGTGAATTTTCCATTTTTCTTTGGTTATTGATTTTTAGTTTCATTCTATTTTGATCAGAAAATCTGTTTTGTCTGATTTTCAATCTTTTAAAAAATTTTAAGATTTGTTTTGTTGCCCACCATATGGCCTATCCTAGAGAATGTTCCATGTGCACTTGAGAAGAATGTGTTTTCTGCTATTGTTGGGGGGAGTATACATCTGTCAGGTTAGTTGGTATAAAGTGTTGTTCAGACCTTCTGTTTCCATATTGATCATCTGTCTGATTGTTCTATCCATTATTGAAATTGTGTATTATTAACACCTCCAACTTTTATTGTAGAACTTGCTATTTCTCCCTTAATTCTGTACAATTGTCTTTCATATATATATTTAATGTATATTTTGTTAGGTGTATATAATTGTTTATTATTGTTTATAATTGTTATTTCTTGTTAGAGTGAGCCTTTTATCAATATATAAAGTCATTATCTCTTGTATGCTTTGACTTAAAGTTTGTTTTGTCTGACAATAATATAGTTACCTCAATTCACTTTTTGTTACTATTTTTATTTATTCTGGTTGAAATTCATGAGGTTTCTTTAACTTGTGGAACAATTTCTGTAGGTGGAAAGCTTTACCGCCTGAGCTACCAGGGAAGTCTCTATTTGTGGAACAATTTCTTTACTCAATTCTGGGAAACTATCAGCCAATGTTTCTTCATATATTGCCTCTATTCCATTATCTCTTTTCTTTCTATATTAGCATCTCATTTCTGCTGTAACAAATTACCACTAACTTAGTGGCTTAAGACAACAGAAGTTATTTTATAATTTTGGAGGTCAGAAGTCCAAAATGGGTCTTGCTTGGTTAAAATGAAGATGGAAGTGGGGCTGTGCCTTCTTTGGTGCGTGGCCTCTTTCGCCATCTTCAAAGTTAGCAGTGTTACATCTTCAAACCTCTGTATGACTCTTGACACTCCTGTCTCTTTTATAAGGACGCTTGTGATTACATGAGACACCCCTGGATAATCTCCCCATCTCCTTAACTTAATCCCATCTCCAAATTACTCTTGTTGTATAAGGTAGCGTATTCACAAGTTTTGGTAATTAGGACATAGAGATGAGGGCGTTATTCTACCTAACGCTTTCTCCCTGGAACTTCTAATTATATACATCCTAGACCTCACGGTAACTTTTATATCTCTTATCATTTCTTATGTATTTTTCCACCTTTCTAATTCTCAGTGTTTCCTCTGACATATCTTTCAATGTACTGATTCTTCAACTCTGCCTAAACTGCTATTAAATTCATCCATTGAATTTTTAATTTGGGCCATTTGTTCAGTTTTGGAATTCCTGTTTATTTCTTATTAAGTTCTGATATGTCACCTTTTTTTTTTTTTTTGATATGTCACCTTTTATTTTCAAATTCTCTTTTGATATTTTTGATCTTAATTTTTGTTTATCTGGCATAGTGTGTCTGTCATGGTGGATGATAATTCCAGTGTTTGAAGTCTCTGTGGTTATGTTCTGGTTTACAATATGCAGTGCTTTCCCTTGTGTAACTGTTTACTTTAAAACAAAGCATTGTATTGAAATATAGTATAATACATAAAAGTACAAATATAAGAAAGGTATAGCTTGCAGAATTTTTGCAAACTGAACACACTCATGCAACCAGAATTCAGAGCAAGAAACTAGACATCAGCATTCCAGAAACCTCCTGCTGAGAAAGACAGGGACCCGGGACACTCTTTCAGAATGCTTGTATTTGCACCTAGACAAATGCCTCCTCAAACAACAGAATACAAAGAAACTATAAGGGACTAAAAATAACTACATGGTGCTCAGCTTGGGCAAACTATGAACAAGAAGATACAAAAAGGCCAAAACCCAGCTGCCATTTCTGAGGTCTTGAAGCAAAACCAGGGTACTATACAGGATCCCTCCACACAGGACCACCAATGGGGTGGGCACACCACCACCTAAGCTACCGCTGTGGCTCAACCTGCCAATCCACCCCTCTGCACTCACCCCATATGAGGAACTGGCCGGCTCCTCACTCCCCGCCTCCCCCCGGAGAGCAAGCAAGGACACCTGTTGTTTGTTTTTGCTCCCTCCTGGTGCAGTACCAAGAAAGCCTTGCCTGAATTTCTCCTCTGGCCTCTTACCAGTCTCTGTGGATTAAAGAGTCCAGGGGCCCCATGCAGTCTTCCAGTTACTCCCACCAGACTGCCTTTCCTCCACTCATGATAGCCACTGTCTTGACTTCCAGCAACATAGATGAGTTTTGCCTACCTTTTATTTTTTTTATTTTTTATTTTTTTAGAATCCAGTGCTTTATTACGTTCCTCTAGATACCTTTAAACATGATGAAAGGCTTTTACACACATAAGTTCACATCTCAGACAGTTTTCTGTTGAAAGAGTAATTTATTTTTGATTATTCACTTACTAAAACAAATGCATTTGAAACACAGTGGAGATATGGATCAGCTCTCTGCAGTATCAGTGGAATGGATATTTACCAGACATTCCAATCATAAAAAAAATCCGCAGTTCTTTGTTCTGAGTATGATAATGGGAAGTTGATGCTATTTTTTTTTCCCAGCTGAAGTCGGCAAGTAGCAGCTCAGATGAGAAACTAGTAAGTCACTTTTCAAATTTAATAGTAAGCTGACAGCGCAGAGCCCTATAACCCAAACAGTGGTTTATCTTTAGGCCCATTTTACGTTTATCCTGGTATACGATTTCTATCAGACTCTGAGCCTAATGGCCAGGCATAATGCATATCTGAAAATGCATGTGAAAAACAGTTTTTAAAATTATTACTGTGTATTTTAATAGGTTTAAAGCTCCAGAGAAGCAAGACAAATATATGAAAGCTCCTAGCCTGAGCAAGTAGGCCTTGTTCAATGGAATCAGTAGAGAAATGTATAATGCTAATGAGATTAATTTAGAGAAGTATCCTGTCCCTTCCCCTTAACTCTTAGTGTCTACATTGTAAGATGTGTGAGTGTCGAAGTCGTTTAGTCAGCTTCGATTCTTTGTAACCCCATGAACTGTAGCCCACCAGGCTCCTCTGTCCATGGAATTCTCCAGGCAAGAATACTAGACTGGGTTGCCATTCTTTTCTCCAGGGGATCTTCCAGACGCAGGAATCCAACCTGGGTCTCCCACATTGCAGGCAGATTCTTTACCATCTTAGCCACCAGAGGAGCTAGTAGAAGCTGCGAACTTGAACATCTGAAGCAAAGTGAATGCCAGTAGAACCTCCCATGGCTGAAAGCTGACAGGCAGTGGCTTATTCACCGCCCCAGTGAAAGCCTCCATTTCAAGCAGAAGAGAAGCATCCTCTCTGTTTCTCAGAGTGAAAGTGGAGTTCATCAGTCTATTGTTCTGCCTACCTTTTATTTTATGTGAATGGAATTAAACACAATTTACTGGTTTGGTTTTTTTTTTTTTTGGTATCAGGCTTCTCTTCTTCAATCTTACATTTATGTAATTCACCCATAATTTGTTCTGAGTTGTAGACACATTCATTCTCATTGCTGTGTAGTATTCCGTCATCATGCATGGTTAGCTTTGTATTATATGTATTTGAAAAATTATTTATAGAAAAAAATTGCAGTCTGGAAAGATGGTATCATCTTCTTGAAAGGATTGTTTTTCCCTGGTCCCTGGCCGGGGCGGGGGTGGGGGATTGTCTACAAGTAGGCCAACTAGTAGGTTGTCTACTACATTTTGTTTTTGTTTTGACTGCACCACCTGGCTTGTGGGATAGTAGTTCCCCAACCAGGTAGTGAAAGCACAGAGTCCTTTAGCACTGGACCACCAGATAGGAGAATATTTTAAAGTTTAGGGCAGATCGATGGTGCATAGCTGGGCTGTGTCTTACTTTTACTTCTGCTTGCTACCTCTAGTTTACCCTCACTTTGAAAGTTCCCCTTTGGATTATTATAATTCCTGTCTCCGAGGGACCCTGACTTTTGACCATTGCCCCTAACCCCAATCAAAGCCTAGAAAGTTGATAAAATAACAGCTCAGGGGAGAGAAGTCCAAGCCAGCAAGGGCAAAAAAAAAGGGCCAGTTGGTTGGATTGCTTGTACTAGTCAGGCCTTGTGGGATATACCATCACTACCTGAGGTGCTGCCCTCCTGGTTGGGTAGGCGATGGGTCAGAGAGGAGCAGGACAGACGCTATAATGGTCAGGATGGCTACCTGGACTGTATGTCTCCCCCTAAAACCAGTCTGTTTTTCTGTTCTCATTCCAGCCTAATTCAGTGGTTTGAGACAGCACCAAGTCGGACCTGCCCACAGTGCCGAATCCAGGTAAAGTTGGTGGGGTGAAAACTCCTCAGCTAAAGACACTCCTTGCCAGGGAGCAAGGATGAGGAGAGGTCTCTGAAGCAAAGCAATGTCTTTGACCTGTCTGAACCATCTGGTTTGAGGCTGGTTGAGCCTCACTTGTGCTCTTAAACGGTGCGGGAGGCCTGCTTTTGCCCATGGGGAGCTGGCAGATGGACTCGTTGCCTGGGCCAGTCTTCACCTGGCTAGATTTGGTCTCCTTATCTGCCTTTCCCCTGCAATGCCCAGCACCTAGAGTTGGGGTATTTTTGAGCAGTTACCACATGGATCTGTAATGACATGACTCAGTAACTAGTGGTACCCAGCTTGGGACACCTACAGGATTGCAGAGGTCACCTCCCTCCAAGGGATGTACTGTGAAAGGTTAGGTGGGAGATGGGCTTGGCTGCATGTCCCCTGTCCTTCTTGCCCATGACCCAGCTATGCAGTCACACTGTGTCTCGTTCTTTCATTCAGGTTGGCAAAAGAACCATTATCAATAAGCTCTACTTTGACCTTGCCCAGGAGGAGGAGAATGTCTTAGATGCAGAATTCTTAAAGGTACCCAGACTTTATCTCATTCTGCTGAATCCCAGGCCCTCTGAGAGTTCACTTTCTGCTCCTACCCAGGGAGGGTACCTAGAGTCTGGAAATGGGTTCTGGAAGGGGGGACTTGATAGAGATTTCAAGGCTGGGACAGTGAGAGCAGAGAATAATTGATAATGTTATAGTCATTGGAGAAATCCTCTGTCAGGGATGAAGGGAGCCATTGACTGTGAGCCCTCCCCTTGGAATTTCAGAGCAGTTCTTGCCATAGTTTAGAATGTGTCTCTCAAAGTCCCCTCACCTTGCAAAGGATCTATAACCATCTTTTCCTGTCCTCAGCCAGGGAAGATGTGTGAACCCACTGTTTGCAAACCTGCCTGTGCCTCACAACTGCCTGGGCAGCTTGGTGTGTATCCAGGTGCCTGAGTCTTTCCCAGAGCAGGAGTGGAGGGCAGGGCCCATGGAATCAAGATACGCAGCCAGGATGGAAACCCACACTGCAGGGGAGGATGGGTGGATTCCCTCCCACACTTGTACTGCTTCCCCTCCAAGCCTAAGATTTAGCTTGCTTCATGCACAAAGGGATTGGATTGGCAGAAACCTCTCAAGGAAGTGGGATTGGGGTTTGCAAGTGAACCTGGACTCTGAGGGTTAATTTTTTGGGCATCTGTCAGATTAGGATTCATTTGGCCCTGGCCCCCGGGGGGGCTGTGACGTCCTTGGAACCTCACTGCTTCAAGAACGTGGAGCTTTTGTGCTTAAAGCTAACGTGTTCATCGTCATGGTAACTGCTCCCAGTTTTAAGCCGTGTCCTTCTTGTGAGAAAAGCAACAAAGGCAGCTTTAGTTCTTTCTGATTTTCTAAGCCATATCTGGGAGACAGGAAGGCAAATCTTGAGTAGTTTGGAGCAAGGGCTTGGAAGGCACCCTGCTTGGGTGTGGAAGGTGCTGGGGGGATAGCAGTAAGGTTGGGCTGGCAGCTGCTCTCAGGCAGCCGTGTGTGCCCTTCTCTGCCCACGGCTTCCACCTGAGATGTCCAGCCTGTTTAACCAGCTCAGCCACCAACAGCTCCTGCCCCAAAGTCCTGAGTAGAGAGTTTGACAACAGGAGCTTAGCCATGAACAAGGGCCCGGCCTTGTATTGGTCATAATATGAGTCTTGCATTGACCTGGGAAGCCTAACCTGGATGAAGATTGTTCTGCATCCAGCTACCATCACGGACCCTAGGCCAAGCCTTTCAGGGCTACAGAGCCTGGTTTTCCTGCTTATGGAGTAGGTACATCTCTTGCCCATAAGGGTGTTGAGCGCATGGGACTCCTGCATGGGAGTGGGGCTCTCTTCTGCTCCAGCCTTTCAGTGGTTCTGTGGCAGTGGCTTCGGAACATGTGTACGGGCTTGGGGAGGCTCGTTTGACCCTCACAACAGTCTGGTTCGAGCCTGGCTGAGGTGAGCTTTCATCCAGGGGTGCAGAATTGTCTCGGCTCCCCTACCCTGTTGGATTCTGGGGCTGGAAGAGTCCTGGTGCACAGAGCCAGCTTGGGGCCGGGAGGGGGTAGACCGTGAAGCAGGTAGAACCCGGGGTGGAGGGAGCAGTGTGGCCCGGGGTGCTTGGCCATCCCAAATCTGGGTCCCCAGGGGGTCCAGCTAATGCCAGGGAAGGTCAGGGCGGGCACAGGCCCGAGGAAGCGATGAAGCTTCTGCCATAAAACTGACCGCGCAGGCCAGGCTCCACTTCTTTTGCCCCTTATTATGCCTCTTTTCCCGTCCTAGGGTCTTGTACCTGAGATTATCTTCATTTTACCGACTTTTTAAAAAGACACTCAGAGACCAAGCAAGGCTTCTGTCTTCCTTGTTGATCTCGCTTGGCCTTGAGGAGCAGCAGGTTCATGCTTCCCTGGGCCCACAGGCCTCATTGTCCCCGCCTGGGGCTCCCCCAGACCTTATGTGAGGCTGGGTAGGGGCCAGCTGTGATGCCTTCTTGCTGCTTACTGTGAGTATTGCCTTGCAGAATGAACTGGATAATACCAGAGCCCTGCTTTCCCAGAAAGGTGAGTTCCCAGGGGCCTTGGGAAGCCCCTGACTTGGGTACTGGACTGAGGCCTGGAAGGAAGGCCTCAGCCTTCTGGCATATCCAGGGGCTGTCCCTGCTTGGTATAGCCAAGAGTCTTAGCAGCTCTTGTGATGGCAGGAAAGGAAAGGGAGGTGACTGATGCTATTCACCCAGATGAGGTGAGCCTCTTCTTTGTCTGGGCTTCTTGCCTAGGACCCAGGCTGGGAGGAGTCTACCTGGCAGGTCAGAGTATTGTAGTTGAGGGTTCCGCTGCCAGATTTGGCAGGAACCTGCTTGAGGGTTTCCCTCATAGCTCAGTTGGTAAAGAATCCACCTGCAATCCAGGAGACCCTGGTTCAATTCCTGGGTTGGGAAGATCCCCTGGAGAAGGGATAGGCTACTACCCACTCTAGTATTCTTGGGCTTCCCTTGTGGCTCAGCTGGTAAAGAATCTGCCTGCAATGTGGGAGACCTGGGTTTGATCCTTGGGTTGGGAAGATCCCCTGGAGAAAGGAAAGGCTACCCACTCCACTATTCTGGCCTGGAGAATTCCGTGGACTGTATAGTCCATGGGGTCGCAAAGAGTCAGACACAACTGAGCGACTTTAACTTTTTCAGTGCTTGAGTTCTGGGATGATGAATGAACTGGACCCACAGGATCAGGGCCAAGTGAAATCTTTACTCCAGTAACTGAGCGGCAGAAAAAGGGTCTCATTCCCAGAATGGCTGGGCATCCCTGGTTTGGTGCTTGCCAGAGGGATAAGCAGGCTGCCTGACTTTGTGGCCCATGACTTGTTCCTCACCTGGCTCTGGGGTGGGGTGCTGGGGCCCAAGGGCCCAGGTTCTCATATTGCACAGTGGACAGACTTCTCTCCTCCCTCTGTCCCCCGCCTCTGCTCCAGAGAAGGAAAAACGAGACAGCCAGCTCATCATCGACTCTCTGCGGGACACGCTGGACGAGCGCAACGCCACTGTGGAGTCCCTGCAGAGGGCCCTGGACAAGGCCGAGATGCTGTGCTGCGCCCTCAAGGTGGGTCCCCAGCCCCCCTGGGCACAGGTCGATGGTGAGATACAGCCTTCCTCCTGGGTTCCCCACTCTGGGCTTGTCTTTTGTGTCTGCCTTGGTCAATACCGTGGTCTGTACAGTTGTAAAATGGAGGGAAATTCCATCTTCTCCAGGCCTCCCACCCAGCCCATGAGAAAAAGGTCGTATTGCCCGCACCTGTGGATGTTATACTAGTTAGTTTGGAGAGGTGAGGCCTGCTCAGTGCTTCATGGACGGACTGCTCAACCAAGACCTCAGTGAGCCTAGGCCATGTTTCCCAAAGTGGTTTGTACTCCACTGACAAAGCCAGCCTGAAGAACCTTCTGTTAGCGTGCCTGTCCCTGGCTGGGCTGCTCTCTGGAGCCAGATCAAACAGCATCCCAGAGAGGAGCAGGGGGCCTTTGAAGTCGTCTGTGCTGAGCTGACCGGGCAGATCAAAGCCTACAGAGCAAGCGGCTCTAGATAGACCCAGATGAATTTTGTATCAGCCTGGGTTGGTGAGCCTCTTGCTCTCCAAGGGGCAGGAGGTGATTGATCTGAATCCACAGTTGATAGTCTGACCTCATACGTAGGAGCCAGTCCTTGCCAGATGCCATTTGAAAAGGAAAAGGACCCATCCGGGTGAACAGATAGGGCCCCAGGGTGTTCACTGTTTCTGGCTCTGCTTGGTGGCTGGATTGGATCACGTGGCCTGGCCAATGGGAAGGAAGGAGTGAACCAGCACCTGGCCGCAGAGCTGGAGTGTGTTGGCGTTCCCAGGTCGGAGATGAAGTGGCCAGGAGCTGAGGGCAGCTGTCCTACCCTGGCAACTGTCCATAGGTAATGGATAGCACGGCCTGGATCTGTGCTCCAGGCTTCTTCAGCTTCCTACACAGTAGTCCCTGGACCCTGGCAGCCCCCAGCAGGCCTTTAGATGCTGAGAGTGAGCTATGCCGATGGTAAGACGTATCTCAGGAAGAAGCAAGCTGGGGGGTGAGGAAGCAGCTGGTCCAGGGCCTTGTAGCAGCAAAAGCACACACCAGAGTGGGGCCCAGGAGCCTTACCTCCTGGGGCTAGAGCACATGCTTATCAGCATTTTCAAAAGCAGACAGTTCTAGGGTGGAGTTCTCCTGGCGACTTTAGCCCTGGCCCCTGGGAGCCTCCAAGCAACAGACATATGGGGGTGCATTTGCTCTTCAGAAGCAGATGAAGTACTTGGAGCAGCAGCAGGATGAGGCCAAGCAAGCTCGGGAGGAGGCCCGCCGACTCCGGAGCAAGATGAAGAGCCTGGAGCGGTGAGCTTAGAGCGGGGGCATAGCTCCCAGGGCTGCAGCAGGGGTTGGCTAAGCTCAGTGGCTCAGTTCTCCGTAGGCCATGGGGGGCTCAGGCCTTACTCAGCCTCTGCGGGCTCCTTCACTTTCCATGGGAAACCTGGCAGGGCTTTTGTTCCAAGAACCTCTCCCTGGGGATCCCTGACCTGAGACCCTCCGTCAGTACCCCTTCTCCCTCAGCAGTGTCCCTGCAGCTCTGCTGAGCTCTGCGCTGGGGCCTTTCTTTGGGCAGAGCCTCCTGCTAAAGCATCCTAGCAGCTCAGGCTGTCTCCATAGCAACGGCAGCAAAGGGAGGCAGAGCTGCACTGGGTACCTACCCATCAGCCTCCAGATTTTAAATGCCGTGGGCCGGGTGTTTTTCAGAATCGAGCTCCTACTTCAGAGCCAGCGGCCCGAGGTGGAGGAGATGATCCGAGACATGGGTGTGGGACAGTCCGCGGTGGAGCAGTTGGCTGTGTACTGCGTGTCCCTCAAGAAGTGGGTACTCTGGCCCCTGTATCCAAGCTGAGTCATGGCCCCAAGCCATGCCCCTCTGTGCGTTGCCTGTCTCTTGTGAAGCAGAGCAGGCAGAATGAGGATCAGGCTCTGGAGCCCTGCTGCCTTCATTTGAACCACATCCCACCTCTTACTGTGTGGCCAGGAGCCAGTTTCTTAACATCTCTGATCCTTAGCTTCCTGAATAGATAATAATAACCTGCCTCACAGGATTATTGAGAGAATTGCATGTGAATTATAAGTGTTATTTCTAAGGAGGTTGGCATAGCTTGCCATGCTCCAGTTTGATATCTGGAGCCTGTTCCCCATTAGCACGCGGTTACTGATCCCGCCTGGCTTGCGTCAGAAACTTAGCTCAGGTGTTCACTCCCATGGGTGTGGGGTTGGAGAAAAGGGGCCACTTGGCTGACAGGTATGAAGGATCCTCGATGCCTGGTGTGTGGCCAGGTGGTGTAGGGGGCCTCCCAGTGGGGCCAGGGTTTACTGCACACCCTCTCTAATCTCCAGGAAACAGATTGACTAGCTCTTCTAGCATCTGGGGTGCTTGACCCCCTGCAGCGCCAGCCGGTCCCTGCTGGGCTCCGGTGTCAGAGTTGGAATGAGCAAGGCCGAGGGCTTGGGACGGGCTTTGTGTCTGCTTGGGGCTGTGACTCAGTCTGACCAGGGGGTGTCCCGGCCTGACATCTCTTTCCGTGGTCCCTTCGTAGAGAGTACGAGAATCTAAAAGAGGCACGGAAGGCCTCAGGGGAGCTAGCTGACAAACTGAAGAAGGACTTGCTTTCTTCCAGAAGCAAGGTAACTTAATGGGGAGCCGAGTGTGAGGGGAGAGGTGGCTGTCCTTTTGTCATGCGCGTGAGTGTCTCCTCAGCAAGACTGGGGCTATGGGATGACTCACAGAGGCTGGCTTCTGGTCCTCACTAGGCACTGACTCTGGCTTGCGTGGCTTGTCTGCTTAGGGTAGCAGGTCACACAACTGTCGTTCCAACACCTGCACACTTCTGTTCCCCTCTGCGCTCTGGGTACCTCTCAGCTGGCTGGAGCACACAGGTCCCAAATGTGATGGCTTCAGGGGCCTGTTTTTTGTTCCAGGCCTAGAGTAGGAGGCCTCTTGTTCTTTTCTTTGTGGTTTGTTTATTATATTTATTTATTGTGTGTGTGTGTGTTGCCATTTGGCTTATTCCCCTTGTTCCTCGATTCCCTGACCAGGGATTGAACCTGGGCCATTGGCAGTGAAAACTCAGAATTCTCACCACTAGACCACCAGGACTCTCCGTAGAAGGCCTCTTAAAACCTGAATCAGTCAACACAGCTGCTTTTATTTCTGGGCATGGTGCATATCAGGGCATGAATGTGGGGAGGAGCCCTGGACTGCTCCAGATGAACGCTGCCAGACTAAGATTAAGGTCCAGCCCCATGGAACTCGGGTCTTCCCTGTGTCCCCCGCTCCTCCTGGGCCTGGGCTCCCACGAGCTAGTGTAGCAGCAGTTGGGGGCAGGGCACACAGCCACCCCTGTGTTTGTCCTTCACTCCTTACACTTGCTTGCAGTTGCAGACAGTCTGCTCTGAACTGGACCAGGCCAAGTTGGAGCTGAGGTCGTCTCAGAAGGACTTAGAGAGTGCTGACAAGGAAATTGCGGTGAGGAACATCTATGAGCAGGTGGAGATGTACCCTGCAAGACCTGGGCTGGATGAGTTCTGCCCACGAACCCTGCCTCAGTCAGTGGTCACAGCCCTGGGCTCTCTGTATCCTCCTGGTTTGGGGTGGGTCAGGACAGGAATCTTGGCCTTTGGTCTGGAGCCTGGGCTGCTCAGCAGAGGACAGAGAGCACAGGGGTCTTGCTCACAGTCTGTCCTGTACCTGCATCCTTGAGGTCATCAGAGGAGGGGCTCCGCCAGAAGGGGTTCTGAGGTCAGGTGGTCCTGGCCTCCTAAGCCTGATATTTGACTTTCAGGCCTTGTTCTGGTCCCAGTGGGCTTGCCTTTCATGCGTACTGCTCACGTCCTTGGCGGTCACTCTGGACTTGGTGCCCTCAGCCTTTCTTTCACACTCTTCTCTTTTCTTCCTGAAGAACCTGAAAAAAAAGCTGACGATACTGCAGGAAACCCTGAAGCTGCCACCAGGAGACAGTGAAGCTATCAACCGCCTCGTTTTAGAGAGGTTCGTTGACCCTCTGGGGTGGAACAGGGACTCCAAGCTGGTGAGCTCCCTGGTAAGGGTGTCTTCACCCTTTCTGGCTTTGTCGGGGGTAGGTGGCCCAGGTCGGCCTGAAGGTTGTGGACCTCCTGCCCCGAGTGACAGCCAAGACTGAGCTGGAAAGCAGCTTTGAGGCAGGCCCTGGGCTCTGACGGAGAGAGGCCAGAAAGGACCCAGGGATGGTCAGAGAAAGGGGAGGAGCATCCTGTGTATGGAGCGGCTCACCTAATATGTCCGCCTGCCCCAGGTTCTGAAACAAACCCGAAACCACCCACCAAAAGAACTCTCCTCTGGTCCCAGCACCGTCACACTAAAGCTGCCACCAGAGGGAGCCAAGAGGCCGAGGGATGGATGTCCCTGCCTGTGTGGCCGCCCGGAAGCCGACAGGCTGAGACGGTCCTCAGGCCTGGCTGGCCCATTGGTGGTCCGAACAGAAAATACAACCCAGCGACCCAGCTGCTTTTATTTGAGCCGCTTTTCAATGTTGGAAAATCACTATGCTCCCTCTTCCACGCATCCACTCATTTGCTCAGAGCCTGCCCATCTAACTTATGAGCTGCCTCCCTGACTCTTTCTCTTGCTACCACCTCTGTGTGAGGCTTGGGACCCATCCTCTACTCCTCCCATCTGTCCAGCATAGCAACCCCTGGGCATCCTACCACTCCCTTGCCAAACACTTCCCAGGACCCTCTGCACTCAACCCTCATGGAGCTGGCCTTGTGGGTGGGGTGGACCTTCAGGCTTCAGGCCAATCGCACTGCCCCTTGCAGCAGGACACCCCTGGCCTTACTGCTCTGTGCCCTCCTGCTCCATGTTCCGCTGCTCCGTGTCCTCTTGTTCCATGTCCTTCTGCTCCGTGTGCCCCTGCTCTGTGTCCCCCTGCTCTTCTCCACACTGAAGGGTCCACTGTCCTCTGCACTCTGTTCCCTAGTCTCCTCAGCAGAAATGAGCTTACTGTCTTCTGCACAGGTACTGCTTCGTATTCAGATGCCATTGGGTGCCAGGGGCCACAGAGGTGCTCTGGAGGCTTGTGTACACTCTGGTCCCCCCCAGGATGTACACGCCCAGCTGTGGCACATGAGACCTTCCCCGACCAGGCATCGAACCCTCATTTCCTGCATTGCACGGCGGATTCCCAACCACCAGACCACCAGGGAAGTCTCTAGGAACACTACTTGAATGTATGTCTCATATTCAAGCTCTGAAAGTGCCAGCCCCCTAGGGGAGTTGTTTGGACAGTCTCTAATACTGTCCACTGGCCATGATAAGTAGCACTGGAAGGAACATCCATCTGCTTCAGTCTGTGGTCACCTCTCTGACAGGATCCTTGTGTGTACTCCGAGAAATGAGGCTTCTTGAACAATGGGTTTTCTGTGGGTTTCTGCTTGCTTCCTTGCATGTCTTCCAGACTTCCACTGTGTGAAGGACCAAGCCAAGGACTGATCTCTTTTCTGGAGAGATTAGGGTTTCCTTGCAGGACGGCTGTAAACCAGGTGTGAGCTCCAGGCCCCTGGAGCTGATCCATCTCTAATGCTTGAGAGGCTATTGCCACTGTGATCTTGAGTAACCAAACTGTCTCTGCCTTATAGCCCAGCTCCTGTGGAGATGCTGAGTCTGAAGCTTCGCCGGCCAGCCTTTGGCGATGACATTGACCTCAATGCCACCTTTAATGTGGACACTCCCCCAAGCCAGCCCTCCAGCACCCAGCATGGCCTTGCCAAGAGGCTATTCCCTGAGAAGGCACAGTAAGTGGTAGTCCCTGGCCCTTCCACAGCCTGGAGTGAGGATGGCTAAGAGATCTCTGCAGGTCCTGTGCTAAAAGCTCTGAGTGGCTGATGGGGCACTGAGGGTCACCTGGGTTTGGACATGAATCTGGTTCCAGCCACCGCTTCTTTCCTCTCCTGAGTACTCACTCTATACAAAGCCCTTCTCTTGCTTGTCTCATTAATCCTTACGTCTCTCTCTTGCAGTTCTTCTGTTCAGGATGTTCCCAAGAAGATGCCCAAAGGCCCCAGGCAGGTAAGGCCCCCGAAGAAGCTCAGGCAGTCATCCTCTATCCTTGGCCAGGACTGAGTATGAAGCTGGTCTTCTGAGAGGTCAGGGTCTGGCCAGAGCCCTCTCACTCCTAGAGGACTGAAGCACGCTGGAGCCACCCTGGGAACCCTACTGCCTGTCCTTCCTGCCTCCAGATGAGGCACCAGAGATCCTGATCCTGTTCCCACATGCCTCCCACCCTCCTCTTTGCTGCCACCTGGCTCATTGAGCCTGGCTCTGGGGTCCCCTCTGCAGGAGTCCCAGCTCTCGCTGGGGGGCCAGCGCTGTCTGGGGGAGCCTGACGAGGAGCTGGCTGGCGCATTCCCTGTCTTCATCCGGAATGCTGTCCTGGGCCACAAACAGACCAAGAGGGTCAGGGCAGAGCCCTGCCGCAGCACAGATGCAGTGAGTGCGGTTTCCCACAAGGGAAAAGTGTCTGCCTTCTTGCAGTTGGGGCTGGGTGGCCCTAGCCCATTAGGCCAGCCCACTCACCTCTTCCTTCTGCTTTAGGTAAGGATAGGCTTCGATGGACTTGGAGGCCGAACAAAATTCATCCAGCCTGTATCCTTATTTTGTGGTGTTGGGCTGAGCTAAGCTATGGCGCCCCCACATCATCCCTCACCTGTACCCCCAGGCCCCAGCTTACTGGTGGCTGCAGCCCCAGGTGGGCAGAGCCAGACCTTGCCCTGTGTAGCAGCGCTGCCCACCCCCAAGGCCGAGCCCTGCATTCCAGTCCTCTTTGTAGGCCGTTTCCTTGACATTTTCTTCAGACCGACACAACTATGATCCGCCCACTGCCGGTTAAACCAAAGCCCAAGGCCAGGGCTAGGCAGAAACTGGGGGCCAGGACAGTGCCCACCCCCTCCCAGGCCACGCTGGACAATTTCCTGTGGTAGTGAGAACAGTGAGTCTGATCAGTGGCTGGATACATGCCTCTGGCACAGGCCGAGGACTGGTGACTGGCTTGGCAGAGGGTTTGGCAGGCATGGCCCCTCTTCTAGGACCAGCCCTGTGGACAAGGATAAATAAGAAGATGGGGGTGAAAGTGGGGCCCAGAAACCTGCTTTTCCTGCACATACCCTGCCCCACCCCCGATCATACTGGGTCTCCCTGTGGGGGCTGATGTGATCAGTGTTCCTGCCAGCAGGGCTTGCCCCTTGTTCCAGACTTCCGTTTATAGCCATGATCAGATGTGGCTGGGCTACTTCTGATCCTCAGACCAGGGTCTTTTGTTGACTGTAAGCACCAAAGTCTTGAGGCTTCTCAGGCCTCCTCAGCCTGCCCAGGCTTCTGCCTGCCTCTGACTTGCTGTTGGCATGGCCTGGGCCAGGTATGGCTGGGAAAGGGCAATGGTGGTAGGGAGAGGAGGGGGGGAGATTTCTAAGTGAAATAAAAAAGATATGGTCTTTTCTTCCTGGCTCTGGGAGGGTAAATTTGCACTCACTTCAAAAAACTGACTTGCAAAAAAAAATAAAAAACTGACTTGCATGATTTTCTAAAAGGGGGACCTTCACCTAGACCCAGACCCAGAAATTCCACCCTTAGGCATGTGCCCTCTCAAAGGGCACAGGGAGACTCTAACAAGTGCAACATCACCTAGCTTTGTCCACAGTCTATAACCTGGGCACAGTGCAAGGCCATAAGCAGGAGACCAAATGGGTGAACCAGGGTCTAGCCACACAGGGAACTCACAGCAAGAATAACAATTGCCCTGTGACAACCCCTTCTTCACCTTCAAACTCTGCCAGCCAAATTGCTAGCCTCTGTGGCTTGGCTTCAAGAGCACTTTCTCCCAGAAGACTGCTCTTTTACGTCCTAACTTGGGTGAGGATTTGGGTTTCCCTAGTGGCTCAGTTGGTAAAGAATCCGCTTTGCAGTACAGGAGACCCAGGTTCAATCCCTGGGTCAGGAAGATCCCCTGGAGGAACTGGTAACCCACTCCAGTATCCTTGCCTGGAAAATCCCATGGACAGAGGAGTCTGGTGGGCTACAGTCCATGGGGTCGTAAAGAATCGGATACAGCTGAGTATCTGAGCATGTTAGGTGAGGACCCCTAACTTCCGTCTCATTACTGGGTGGGTGTTCGCCTGTTTCTGCACATTCCAGCATGGACCTGGCACAAGAGAAAATGCTTCAGACTCAGAGTGCCCGTCTGAGCCCTGCAGGTGTGTGGGAGCCTGGGGCTTCTTTGGGGGGGAAGTGATGCTCTTGGTTATGGGAGCTGGACTCCTTTGGTGCTGCCTTGAGCCAAGGATGGTCAGGGAGGGGAAGTGCAGCATCAAATTAAGGGTGCAATGGCTGGCTAATAGCTTTCTTATAGATTAGTAATCAATTAGAATTAAAAACCGAGAAATAAAAAGAAGAAAAAATAATAATAACATTAAAAACCCAGTACCATTTACATTAGCACCAAGAAAGAAAAAGAAAGGAAATAAAACATTTAGATATAAATCTAACAAAATATGTACAAGATCTCTGTGAGGAAAAACTACAAAGCTCTAGGTCTGTACGTACAATGGAACATTATTTAGCCTTTAAAAAAAATTCTGAAACGTGCTACAACGTAAGTGAATCTTGAAGACACTAAGCTATGTGAAATAATCCAGGAGCAAAGGACAAATTGTGCGGGATTCCATGTGTATGAGATACCAAGAGCAGTCAGATTCACAGAGACAGAAGGTGGAATGGTTATTGCCAAGGATGGGGAAGGAGGGAATGGGAAGTTATTGTCTAATGGATTGGAAGTTTCAGTTTGAGAAGGTGAAATTCTGGACATGAACGGTGGTGATGGTACAACAACGTGAATGTCTGTAATGCTACTGAACTGTATATTTTAAAACATTAAATGTCATCTTATGTATATTTTCTCACAATAAAAAAAAAGAAAATTCTGGTACATGCTACAAGCTGGATGAATGTTGTAAAGGTATGCTAAGTGAAAGAAACCAGACACAAAAGGGCAAATATTTTATGATTCCACCTATATTCATTATCTTCGGTAGGCAAAATCATGGAGACAAAGTACAATAGAAGCTCCTAGGAAACAGAGGATGGAAGACTGACGAGTT